>NW_022200242.1:0-3548 GCF_009176525.2 Contarinia nasturtii | reverse complement strand
ACAATCATAAGAAGAAACATTTCTTGATCTCGTCTGGAACAGAATGTTGACCACAGTGAAGTCTTATCAGTCAAATTCTGTAATTTAAAGGCTTGTACATTTTTCAAATTGGACTTGAAATTGCGCAACACAATAGTTAGTAAGGACTCAACCATCTTTCAATACACGCGTTTTTCTATCGTATCCGCATTGAAATATTATTGTAGGAAATCTTAATTTTTTCAAGAGGTATTTTTACAATATGACTGAAACATCCGGAAATTACACCAAAAAAGATATCTTTGTACAGAATCTCGATGAAAACTCAAATTATTTAGCGTACTCTTATTAACCGTACCTTTATTGTATCGCCTTCTTGAAACGGTAACTCTTCTTCGCAACCATCTGGATTCGGACTCATTGTACTTGGGTCATAATCGAACATTGCCATAAAAAATCGCATTTTCTTCGACTGTAATTGAATGGAAAGAAGTTTTTGACACAAATCGACGACAACATTTAGTTCAGTTTCGGCATCTTAATGTGTAAATCACCTGTTGATGTTGTTGTTGTTGCTGTTGAGATTGTAAGAGATGTTGCTGTATTTGATTATTTGGTGTATGTTGTGATTGATTTGTAAGCGTTTGCATTGGTGTATTTGTGCTGCTTATCCCTCTTTGTGGTAATTGTTGTGAGTGATTTTGTACATTTGACTGCATCTGAGACTGAATTTGTTGCGAATTTTGAATTTGATTGCTTCGATGAGTGTTTCGTTGATGCTGTAACATAATAATACATAAAAATATCCTTTTCGCGATGAAAAAACAAATCTGTTCGTCAATAAGTGCCTTAATATATGAAGACCATTTCGTGATGGTCTTATTTAAACGTTGTGAAATAACACAACATTCCATTTGTTGATGGTTGTTCTTCAATGAAACGTAATAATACAAACGGGAAGACCAAAATTATAAAGTCAAAATTCTTAAACTGTCGAAATATGCAAGAATACTCATTTTTGTTGGATTCTTTAAATGATCTCTATTATGTTGGACTTCCAATGTGACGTTTGGAGGCACTTCAAGAAACTTAATCGTCCAATATAAGTTAAAAAAAATGTGATTAACTTGAATTTTTAGTATTAAAAAAAGGGAAAAATGAAGGCCCATTTCGTTGCCATAGGCGGAGTATGAATTATTGGTAAAAATATATTTTTCATTCTAAAGTCTTTTACACATGAACTAAAACACATCCAGAAAGGATCATCCATTTTATATCCATTTGACAATTGGTTTTTGGGTAGATATTTATCTGCAGGCTCGAAGGTACGAAAAATCGCATGCCGTGAAAAAATTAATTTTTGTTCACACAGTTACTTTGTTCACACAGACTATAGTACAGTGAGTGGATTAGTACCTACGCTATAAGTCGTATGGTTTTGGTCACGAATCATTGTGATGCCACACAAAACACATTTTTCTTCTTGCTGCTTACATTCTTTCACCTTATTACTTTTCCGCACACACCTAGTGTGTAAGGTAAAGTATTGGAATCGGTCGAAAAATTAACACTCATTAAAAATGTGTTTTCTGGGTGTTTTTGGGGCCAGGGAACACGAATCTAGTGTTTTTTCGATGTCCGAATGTATGTGCGTACCCTGTACCCTGTACGCAAAAATTTGTTAACACGATAACTTTCAAACAAGAAAAGTAATTCAGTTTTTGGGTACGAGAAAACCGAATATGACGTTAGTTTTGCGATACAAATAACTTTCGACACACTTTTCATACAAAAATTTCAAAAAAATTGGATTTTTGTATGGAAGCAATGCTTGTATGATATCGTAATAAGCTGAAACTTTGCACAGGTTATTTTTATGACACAAAAATACCATTCCGCGAGTTTGAAGACATTTCAATGCATATTAGGGGTACCTCCCGAACAAAAATTTGGATTTTTCGCTCAAAAACGAAAATTTTGTATGAAAGGTACCACTCAATTGTATTGAAATTTCCCAAAGGGTTCGGGGGATTAGCACATATGCCCAGTAGGGTGTATGAATCTTTCTCGATTTGGCTCTACAGCCCAGAGTTATTGTATAAGCATTAGCTGATTCCAAAAAAGCCATTTTTTGATGGGTTTATATGTCATATAGGGTGGCGACTTGAACGAGAGTGAAGAGAACTTTTTCAAAAAAATCGAAAAAATATAATTCTTAGTTATAACATTTCAACCTTCAAATTGATCTTATTTCATCAACTAAGACCATTTTAGTCTTTATAAATATCAAATGTCCAAATTATACATATTTTCTAATCCAGGTAACATCTTTTAAAAATCGGTAAAAACCAGAAAATTTAAAGAATTTCAACAGTCAACAAATTCGAATTTTTAGTAACGACCATAGCAACGATTATCATAGCATGATAGGGCCGTGTCCACTGATTACTGAGCCATGCTGATTACTGAGCTGGGGTCTGTACGTCTAAGTTTTTGTTTATTTAAAACCCAGTATTTACCGGTTGAAATAAAATTGTCAACATTAAGTCAAAAATGAAAAGTTTGTTCGAGAAACATCCTCCATTTCCATTGGAATGACTCAAAATCTACCTAGAAAATATATTTGGAGAAATTCCCAAAGATTTGCAACGTTTTGTGATGATTTGAATTCTAAAAGAGAGTTTTCCGATAGTGTTTCAATGTGGCCTTTTGGATTTTTTATCAATAGGGCTTGGTTGTATGACGTTAGATTCATCTACATTGATTTCTTCCAACGATAGAAGGGTAAATTTACAATAAAATTACCATTCCAAAAAATATCGGATGATGTATGTGAAGAAAAATGAAGAAAGTGGTCTTTTTTTAGTCGAAGTTTTGAATATACACCACCATAATTTTCATACCACGAGATCGTTTCAAGTGTTTATTATGGCATTAGATCGCTATGGACTTCAGTATTACAAAGCAGTTTAGGAATTGAAAATATTATCCGTAATGTGACCTCAGTGTTGATTTATCTCATACTGTCTTTGGTCAATATTGACCATTTTCTTTCAACCGGTGTTTAAAAAAACTCCGATTTGCTGGGATCTAACTGAGCATGATTTTAGTAACCCGTATTAGAAGGATTCACGATTCATGTACACTCGGCACATCTTCGCTACTTAGGCGAATATCAGCAGTAGAATTCACTACGAAATGGTCAAAAAACATCAAGTAGCCATATGTACATTTTTCATTCTCTTTTGTGCGAACTTTCTTTGATGCATTAGATGCACGCAAAATTTGTATGGGAAGTATCCTTAATATGCATTGACATTTCTTCAAACTTTCAGAATGTTAACTTTTTGTGAAAAAAATAACCTCTGCAAATTTTCACATGATTACGATATCATATAGGCATGGCTGCGATACAAAAATTCCCATTTTTAGTAGTTTTTGTATGAAAAGTGCTTCGAAAATTATCTGTATCGAAAAACTAATGTCAGATTCAGTTTTCTCGTGAATTCTTTGAGAAAAAGATATGTAATAAATGCATGTTGTGGATCACAGTGCGAAAAAGTTCATCT
>NW_022200241.1:0-1097 GCF_009176525.2 Contarinia nasturtii | reverse complement strand
TTATCAATATTTGTATTGACACATATTTGTATGTGTATAAAATGTACATTTGCAAAATGCAAATTTGATCAAAACTCAATTTTTTGTGGATCATCAACAACCATGGCATTATGATAAAACAAATCAAAGCGGACGGAAGTTCGCGCGAGTGACGAAACCGTATTATTGTGGTGAAAAGTCGACTCTCTTTTCACTGTCAATATGGACTACTGACGCATTGCAACGTTCACAGTACACAGAAAACTTATTAAGTGATATCAGAAATTTTGTGTTTCAAATTTTGGTCTCGTCACTCGTTCTTCACCTCGATAGAGGTTTTTTATTTGATTGCGCAACAGATGCGCATACTAAAATCAGTCATGTCTTAGCTATACACTGGTTTGGATCGATTTGGTAAACAACAAAGCCCGATTTAATTCGACTTCGGATCTTTTTCGCATTTGCTCGTTTACCTTGAGATAGCTTGAGATCTTACAAAAAGCTCTAGTTTGAATGTTTTCATTTTTAAAAGAATTTCAAAAAGTAAATCATTCACTTTTCGTCAGTTTTATTGACAATCATGCTAAAACTTGTAATTTTCATTACATTTTTCGTCATTGTGCGATCTCAGTCAATGACTGAAGAAACATCTTCACCGTACGCAAACTCAGAGAATAAACAATCATTGGATGAATTGATATCTGAACCGAAAAGTGATAATGATAATAATCGTGTCATTGGAGACAATACCCAGATTAACGGTCAAAATATCGATGTCAAAAGTAATAGTCAACAAGGAAGCGGTGGAACTCAAAATCCGGAGTCGTCAAATTCGTCAAAAAATGTAAGTATTCGTGCCATTTGAGAAGTTCCATTCGAGCAGTGAATGAGTCTTTGATGTCATTGCATAGCCCTGTGATGTTGGCGAGTGTATGCCATTCGATGAATGCGTCAATGGAACCTTAGAAGATCAATCGGACGCCCGTAGTGCTCAAGTGGAAAATTCCAAACCATGTGGTGGTTTGTTTCGCATATGTTGTTCAGAGCGTGCAAATAAAACTGTCGTCCCACAGATAAATCTTGGCTGTGGCATTCGGAATGTAGATGGTGTTGGTTTT
>NW_022200240.1:0-2415 GCF_009176525.2 Contarinia nasturtii | reverse complement strand
TGAATCAAATCTTAATCGACTAAATATTCTCGAATCCTTTCATATTTTTCAAAATAAAAACAATGTAAATAGAGATTTGGGTCAACATTTCTCTTCTCTTTTTCATACATATAAAAATTGACAAAAGAAATTGTCGCAATCACTTGTCGTGCTATACACTGTCTCTTCCATAATTTGTTATTGTAATTTATTATCTATTTCTCCATTCTCTTCTTCCCGCTGAGACGGTGTTTTTCGTTTCTATGATGTTTTCTGTTTCTTGCATTTAGTTGTACTTGACTCTGCGACTGAAGATGATAGCTTGTGCTATCGAAACAATTGTATCGCTTTAAGATATACTCATTAAAATTGACAAAAAGGTGTAAAACTCTTTTAAAAAACTGTTTTTTATTTAAATTATTTTTTTTTATTAGCTCTTAGGCTAATTTTGTCAGCTGATTTTGAATATGATCTTAGATTTGTAAGTTGATATCATTCGTTCGAAAATATAAATTTTGTATTTTGGAAAATAACTATCTAGAAAAATCCGCAGACTCGAAATTCATTTTTGACATATGGTTCCTTGGGCAAAAATTCTTAAAATGAACCAAATAACACCGTGCGGGGGTACGCTACATCGACAAAAAATTTGACCCACCCTAATATATATGGAATTACATTTTGGAAGTTCTGGAAACCAGGCCAAATCCTGAAAGTCCACCAATCAGCCAAATTCCACTGGATTTGGATTTTAGGCCAAAAAGTAGTTGGCTGTATGGTGATCATTTTGTGAACACAAATTTGCTTTTTTTTGCCGATTTCCCATCGGAAATGCGAGAAAAATTGACCGGAAGTTTTTTTGTGATTTTTACTGCCTTTCTGCTGTTTTTCGTGTTTCAGTAGTATTTGCTTCTAGTAACACCAATCGAAATATACTGATGAGAAACTATACTAATAACTATACTAATAAGATACATGCATCTTATTAGTCTTCTGACTAGTAACATTCTAATAACTATACTTATTACTATACTTATTATACTAATAAGATGACATCTTATTACCAGTTATTAGAAATTATTAGTAATAAGTAATATCTATCTTACTAGTGGGGGGTTTTTTGGCACGAGAAAACCGAATCCGACGCTAGTTTTGAGATACAATCCATTTTTGATACAATTTTCTTGAAAAAATCACAAAAAAATTGAATTTTTGTATGGGAGCCATGCCTGTATGCCTGGGAGCCATGCCTGTATAATACTGCAACATGAAGTTTTTTCACACGGTTTATTTGTTGTAATACAACAAATGATCGGCTGAGAATAAAAGTGACTTTAAGTTTTTTAAAACCGTCTCCATCTTATGTAAATCCTGTACAAATTATGAGAAACTTTTAAGATTTTTTCTGCTTAAAGTCGCTTTTATTACCAGCCGTACAAATAAACTATTCATAAAAAACTTTATGTTGCAGTATTATTTGGAGAAAAATTAGAGCTACTTTTTCTCCGCAACGATTCATTTCTTGATTGATGTCGGCAATGGTATCTGCAATAATACTTTGATCAGAACGATTATGTGGCAATTCGACTATGACTGAAGCCAGTGGAATTTCCTCATCAACCATGTCCATTTCGTCAGTTTTACTATATGGCCGATCGGTTGTGAGGCTTGGCATAAAGCCAATGTCTTGGAATATTTGTCGATCAAATGGCCAGATTCCGCTTTTTCTAAAACCACTTTTGATGTTTTGCTCGGTCGCACCAAGTTCAAGGGAACGTGCAAGGATTGCAGGCAAATCAAATGGTGTCATCACGCGGCCAGGATTTGATTTCACCCAATCAGCGCAAAGTTGATTTGCCGCTGTTTGAACTGGTCCAAAAACAGAGACATCAAGAGGTTGTAAACGATGTGAGGTATGTGGTGAGCACGAGTAGACATTCCAGCATCAATTGTACGCAGAGCTCTTATAATTTGATCGGAAGGCCGTTTTTCGGTTTTACGCTTGTAATTTCTAACCATTTTCACTTGAAACTTAGGCTAAAACCAAAAAAATAAATAAAAATGAAGTTGAAATAAACCAAGCCAAACAATGAATAAATAGAAAAAACACAATAACAATGACATTTGTATGATGCAATGTGCTTCGAAATTTAGAAAATTGATGCGTCGATTCGCCCCCTACTAAGGTGCGTCGATTCGCCCCACGGCTGTATTTCACGGACCATCACCATAACACTCACAAAATCAAAAACAATCCCATTTTTTTTAATTTTAATTAGAAAGCACTCGACATAAGCTACAAATATCACTTACCAAAATTTCAAAACAATGAAAATAAATGCACAAAAGTTAAAATTCTCTAAATGCAAAAAAAAAAAAATTTGGAAATCGAAAAACACGTTTGTCGTTCTAGAGAGTAAGTATCGGAAGGAAAGT
>NW_022200239.1:0-3275 GCF_009176525.2 Contarinia nasturtii | reverse complement strand
ACCACGCAATCGCATTCGTAAAAAACTTACATTTTTTAATTTAATTTCAATTTTAATTTAGTTTTATTAATAAAATAAAAACAAAAATGATGAGCCGTCATTAGGTGTAAAAAATAGAAATGTTATCCAAAGCGAGTCGACCTTTGTGTGTTTGTATATATTGGTACCGCTTTGCAGCGGTATAGACGTATGAAATCACACTAGCCGCTGAGTAATTGAATTATAATATTTATTTTATTACATATTTCGTCACGATATTAATTTTTTTATCTTTTTTGTTCACATTCACATTCTTTTTATATATTTCTAAATAAATAAGTCTCCAACAAAATGTAATACAATAATTAATATATAACTTGCTTGACAGCAGATTTCGATAGGGACAACTAATGACATTTGTGATTTGACATCTCAACCACGGTTTGGCCTGTCTGTCTGATTTGCAATTGAATGCGGCTGATGTACGACTTGAACAACTGGCTTTGTAACTGCAATAAGTATGAATTTTGGACGAAAATTGGACTCTTTTTCATACGTATCACTCAAGGCATGAAATTTTTTTCCATCAACCAAAGTCGCTCAAAATCCAATGATTTCTATTCCTCGCGACCCTTTATCATCCTGAATAGTCAGATTTTAAATAACTTTTTTGGGGGTTGAGATAATCGATGGACAAATTTTGCGTACAGAGGACAACGTACGACGTACGTCGTGGAACAGACCCTCAACAACCATGCTCAAAACGGCCTGATTCGGGTTCTCTGACCTCAGAAACGTTCAGAAAACATGTTTTTGAGGTGTCGTAAATTTTGGTCCATTGCAATACTTTCCCCTTACACACTAGGTGTATGCGGAAAAGAAATATGTATTGGGGGGTTAATCTTTTATCTTTGACTTAATTTTATTTTTAGATCAAGCGAAGGATGGAAATTACGATGATGGTAGATTGATAATTGTGACTGATAGCCAAGTTCTGGCAATCAAACTACATCGTTGTAACAGTGAGAAGATAACAAGTTGCACCGAATGTTTGGCACTGCAAGATCCTTATTGTGCATGGGATAGACTTGCTGGAAAATGTCGCTCACATGGCGCTCCACGTTGGCACGAGGAAACACACTTCTATCAAAATGTGGCAACTGGTTTGCATGCAGCATGTCCATCTGGTAAAATTACATCAAAAGATACAAATGCAAATGAAATTAAAGGCTTTCGCAATGATATGGGATTACTCGATTCGCATCGTTCAATGAAAGATTCTAGTGGTGAGGTTATAAATATTATGCAAGAAAAAAATTTCGATGGAAGTGGCAACGGGAATGGACCCCAAATCGCTGACATTGTCACAGCTCAATATTCAGTGGAAACCCTCGTAATGGCTGTATTAGCTGGCGGAATTTTTGCATTGTTAGTTGGATTCATAACGGGATATTTTTGTGGTAGACGATGTCACAAAGACGAAGACGATAATCTGCCTTATCCAGACACAGAGTACGAGTATTTTGAACAACGCCAGAATATAAATCGTATTCAAGCCGAACCGAAATTATTGCCACAAGTTGAAGAGGTTACCTACGCTGAACCGGTTCTACTTCAACCGGCTCCAAGTCAAAATAAAATCCACTCACCTAAAAATACCCTTCGCAAGCCAACAATGCACCATCATGGAGGCGGACCAAACTCTGAATCACTATTCCAATTCCAACCAGATGGATACAATACAACGTATCGTGGACGAGATAACTTTGGTACATTGCGATCGCATCAGGTGAGATATTTCATTGTAATAGTGACATATGTTATGTTATATTCAATCGTTATGATTTGTCAATCGTAAATTACTTCGGTTGTTTGAATTTATTTTGCAGACTCTGCAAGGTGATAACTATCGACGCGGTGACGGATTCTCAACAACTCGAAGTGTCAAGAAAGTAAGGATTATTACATTTTTAAACTGCACAAATATTTATAAACCATAAACTAGAGCTAGGGGACATTTATACTAGAAAAACTAGTGAAACTAGCAGCAAATAGCAGCGACTAGCAAGCACTAGCGTATTATAGTCAAAGCAAATGAATTGAGGCATGTAAAATATATTGTAGCATGCGTAAGTCGCTTGCAAACGAACCAAGTGAATATCGGAGACGCACGAAAACGAAGTGAGTGAATAGCGACAACGAACGTTATTATCCGTTGCCGCAATACACTCACTTCGTTATCGTGCGTCTCCGCTATTCACTTGGTTCGTTTACAAGCGACTTAAGCATTACTGTTGTTTCTTTTATGTATCATACGATACGTCTAGATAATTTCAAAACACTAGAAAAACTAGCAGCTACTAGCAGCACTAGTGTACTCACTAGTAATACTAGTAAGCGATTAGCGAATACGTAAATAAAACTAGCTTACTAGAATTGCTACGAATGTCCCCTAGAACTAGAGTAAGAATATTTTGAATATGGTAAACACACATTGTGATATTATTAAAACATAACATCTTAAGAGATTTTTGTCGACTCTATTTCGCTCTAATTTTATCCCTTGCAAAGTGACATATTTCTGTTTCTTACTCGCTTGCTTCTTTTTCATTCAGGACGTTTTTTTTTTGTTTTAAAAATTTTGGTTTATGATTTGTTTTTTTTCTCTTTCTTTCTTCTTCCACCATTTAGGTATATCTTTGAGACGCGAGTGGGGCGGCTGACTTAAACACTAGTCAGGGATTAATTAATCAAAATATGGTAAATATATTTTGAATGAAATAAACAATCTGAAAAACAAAAAATTCATCTGGCATTGAATGCAGCAGTCGAGTGAAGAAAGAAAAAAAAACTATAGGCAAAATATGTAATTAAATAAAGAGTCTTACGGGAGTAACACGAACTTTGCCGCACGGTGGTAGTTGCGTATTTTTTTAAGAAAGATCAAAATAATATTTGTTCGATTTTTCAAGCGGCGTAAAGTTCGAAACCAAAAAATATATTCAAACCTTGGCATCGAAATAGTCTTTAAATTAATGGCAGAAGTAATCGCAAAAGATTTTTCACACTTTCATGACGAACCCATTTGTACGACATATGAAAGTATTTTATTTTCTAACAAAACACTTTAAAAAAATATGTCTGACGTTAGTTTTGTCATAAAAAAATTACTTTTGAAACACTTTTCATAACTAGTCACAAAAAATTTGGATTTTTGTATAGGAGCCATGTCTGTATGTTATCTTAATGGCGTGAAACTTTGCACAGGTTATTTTTTTCACAAAAAAAATAACATT
>NW_022200238.1:0-2401 GCF_009176525.2 Contarinia nasturtii | reverse complement strand
AAAATTGCGTCACAAATTTTCACTAATTAATCACTAAAATTGTGTGAAGTTTGAGCCCAATCGGGTACTTTGACCCCCTGGGTAGTGTGCGCCCTTTCCAACGAATATGCATACGAGTATGTCCTGGTTATGTCAAGTCTAGGTCCCACAGCGACCGTATGAAATAATGGCCATTTTTGCATGACCTTTTGCATAGTTTGCCATTTATACTAACATTTTTGTAGATTTCTTTTAATTTCTTTTGTGACTATGCGGTTAGCACCTCTCCCAACGATAGTCCACCTTCTGGCCTGGTGGGAGGGGACATAAGATTCGGTATTTTATCGATCTAATGCGAGGAGACTATCAAACTTGTAGTTATTTGTGGTTAACATTTCATATTTCATACATCTAGACATTTTTGTGAAAATCGAATTTTGGTACATTTGGCCGAATTTTTGGTGGGATAGCCATTAAAAACTGTCGATATTTTGTTCATTTTTGTTTGGCCAGTCACAGAGCATATTTACAGAGTCATTGGAACACATTTTGGCCCATAAAATTCTTTAAATTTTAAAACTCCCATTTTTGGCCATATTTGCAATAAAAAAGGCCATATCTTGAAGACAAGAATTTTTAGGGGTATAAGCTATGCGGCATTTTAAAGCTACTTGGGCCTTAAAATCGGTGAAATTTTCAAGTGACCAAAAAAGACTAGTTTTCGAGCTAATGACCATTATGTGTCCGGCCAAAAAGTAACCTTTTGGTTTTTGGCCAATTTGGCCACTCCAACTTGAAATTTTTGGGCCACAAATGGCACCATTCGATAGCTTACTTCAAGACCTTTCCAACGAGGTGCATATATCCGGGGTGTGTCAAGTGTATGTGCCTCGGTGTCTGTAGGGACAAAAGTCAAAAAGTGACTTTTGGAGGCCGGCCACGGTCAACATGGCGGCCAAATCGAAAAGTGCCGGAACAAAAAAGTCTTAGTTTTTTTTGTACTTTAATCACAGAAAGTTTCGAAAAGATCAGAAACAACTACGCAAAATTGGCCACAGACAGACAGACATTTTGATTTTTCATAGGAATTCATATGAAATTTTTAATGTGGTTTCGTCACTCGCGCGAACTGCCGTCCGCTGTGATTTGTATATTGGTATTGCGTCACTTGGGGATTGCCATACCCCGTGATTATATCATTCTCATTACTTGATATTTTTTCTATTCTTTTGTTTTATTCTGTTATTTTTGTATTAGGTTGGCCCTTTCAGGTTTTAGCCTTGCTGTTTTGCCGTTCGCTCGTACTTATTCGATGGTCAGCTTTTGGTGTGGATTATTTGGATTGGCATCTGGCACTTATGTTGGAATTACCGCCGTTATTATGGCAGACATGTTGGGAACTGAACGCTTAACTTCGACTTATGGAATCAGTCTTTTTGTTAATGGTAAGAATCAAATTATATTTATTTGAATAATTTTGAATAAACCACCAAGGCGAAGGAACGCTGTTCGGTGCAGTTATTATTATGATTATCATTAAAAATGGACATAACCAAATATTTACCGAAAATAGTAATACCGAATAAATTTTGAGAAAAAAAGTTGAAACGAAATTTATAAAAAAAGTCATTCAAAACATTTGCTTTCTTAGCATGCAAATGCTGTGTGTACGAGAGCAACAGCATTCTTTGCTGTTCATGGATTTATTTTGTTCAAACGAACACCTCGATAGCCATAACCACAGCTAAGTTACTGAGCATCTGCGTTAGAATGATACACATAGAAGATAGAAGTGCTGTACACACATCGTTTGTAAGTCATCTCTGCAAAATTCCGCACAGTCCCGCCATGGTCAATATTACTGCGTAAATGAATCATATATGAGTAGTTCTACAAGCAAAGTTGTTTGCTTAGCGATTTTCAATTTATTTGTGGTCATTGCATTACTTTTGAATATAATTTTTTTTTTTGTAAAAGAGAAATTCCATTGACATGCCCTAAATTTTATTTCCATTTATAAAAATCGTATATAATTGGTTATTCTAGGTATATTGCAATTAATAGGACCACCAATTTGTGGATTATGGTACGAAATGTAATGGTTTTTTTGTATGTATTTTTTTGATTTTTTGTTCTTTTCTCTTCTTAGGTACGA
The DNA here is from genome assembly GCF_009176525.2 of Contarinia nasturtii. Lineage (NCBI taxonomy): Eukaryota > Metazoa > Arthropoda > Insecta > Diptera > Cecidomyiidae > Contarinia > Contarinia nasturtii. Next base: position 267 of record NW_022200238.1, on the reverse strand, counting down.
AAGCATACCAGCGTTATTTTCTATACTCGGTCTAGTTTTACTTGCAGGAGCAAGTTTGTGGGGTTTTATGCCATTCATCCAAAGAAATCGCAACCGTAAAACCGCAGGCATACTTACTTAAAAATTACTATTTCATTACTCTACAATTCCTGATCCATTCCTTTGATTCTTTTTCCATTATCATCACTCACATTAATTCTATAATATGTGCAAGGTAATTTTCAAATGACGATGCCGATGCGATGATGATGATGATGATGATGGAAA
>NW_022200237.1:0-2219 GCF_009176525.2 Contarinia nasturtii | reverse complement strand
GGAACACATCCTTGATGCAACGACTTACGAAATAGCATTGATAACGGCTTTGACAAAGTATGCGCACAATTTTTCAGTAGTTTTGGTGAAATACCATCTGGGCCGGCTCCTTTGTTTAGATTGATCGCTTGTAGTGTTTTCATCACGTCTACTTCATTGATGTCAATGTCAAACGATATGTCACCGCATTCACTCAACAATTGATCCAAGTCGATATTGTCGCTCTGTGTATATTGATTTTTGAAAAAATCAGCAAATAATTCGCTTTCGATACGTCTGTGCTCGCAGTCTCATTGTTGTATTCAACAATAGGCGGAATGTCACTTCTCTTTCTTCTGTCGTTTACAAATCGCCAAAAATGTTTTGGATTTGCTCTGATTTGCAATTGAATGCGGCTGATGTACGACTTGAACAACTGGCTTTGTAACTGCATGAACGAATCTGTGATGGCATTGTATTCGTCAAAGTTACCAGTTTCTCTTGCTTTTTTATACGCCTTTCTTCTGACATTTTACTTTTCTGCACACCTAGTGTAGGAAAGGTATTGTATTAGGCCAAAAAATTAAAGTCATCCAAAAACATGTTTTCTATGCATATTTAATGTAGAAAACACGATTGGAGATGATTTTGGTGCATATTAATGTGCGTCGCTGTGTGTGATGTGTCCTGTGTCCTGTGACCTGTGTCCTGTGTCCTGTGTCCTGTGGCGTGTTGCCAAAATTTGTTAACTCGATAAATCTTCTTCCAAAAACTCAATTCAAATTCTGACTTTGCAGGATGATTTGGGACTACTAGGAGACGTGCTGATTAGTTTTTGATCAATATCTGTTGACCGGTGTAATTTTTTTTGGTCCGAATGAAGTACCCACAATCCATACATTTTACTTTTTTGATCATTTTTCAACCATTTTGGTGACACGATGGTTTCGTGCTCAGACATGAAATTCAAAATCTGACTTTACGGGATGATTGGGCATTACGAGGAATAGATCTGGTCAAATTTTCAACGACATTGATTGATCGGTGTAAAACTTAGACTCTGAAGAGGCACTTATGAGAAAAATGCCTTAAAATGATATTCTTTCAATTTAAACGCTGAAAGAATGTGTAGTGGGGGGTTTTTTGGCACGAGAAACCCGAATCTTATGTTAGTTTTAAGATGCAATCAATTTTTCACAGACTTTTCATACAAAAATCCACACAAAATTTCATTTTTGTATGAAAGACTTGCCTTTGTGGTACCGTAATGATGTGAAACTTTGAACAGGCTATTTTTTGGATTGAAATTTCTTTAAACTTGGTGTGATTATTTATTTTGATAAGAAAATAATATTCACAAGTTTTCACGGTAATTTAAGTTACTGCAACCATACATAGACCATCATTTCTGTTTATTCCCAAAATTTCGGTTCCATGCGGAAAAGTCAGCTTGCGTACGTAAGCCTCTTTATTTCATGTGTTTCAAGTGCTTTGTGTACCACGGTGGATCAGTGCTCTTTTGTACGGTGATTTTTGGAACAAATGAGTCTATTGCCTCGTGTAGAACATTGCCAAATAATTGGAATGCATTCTCGAGGTCATCAATTCGATTTATCCCCAACAAAATGTCACTTGCACAAAATGTCACATTATCCAGGAAAATTCGGTGAATTAACATATACTATGGGTAATAAACAAAGTCAAGCTACTGTTGTCGTTCCATTGGATTCGGAGTCGTCAGAAATATTTAAATTGAACATCGATTGCTTAGACGAAATATTTGAATATTTGAACTTGAAAGGTTTACATTGATTCGGTCAAACATGCAAGCGAATGAACAAAGTGGCCGGCGAATATTTCAAACAAAATTATTCCTCGGCTTCAAATGAGTGCAAAGTGGATGGAATATACATGTATTACTCGGACAAAGATGGTGTTGTGAATAAACCCATTCAAATATCTGGTTTCAATAAGTTCATGCCGTGCATTTCACATTATTGTTGTGACCGCAGTCTACTCAAATATATTAAATCGCACATAAATGAATTTGAGTCAACTAACCACCTTCATCTACCCTCACTTGCTTTCTATATCACCTGTATATTTTTTTTGAGCTTTACTTTCCGAGCGACATCTCTATGTGCTTGGCATTGAACTCGCGATCCAAACGAGCACCAAAGGCAATTAAAACATTTTTTTTTTGGTGCGAAAAAGTCAAAAATGTCAACTGATTTTGTGTG
>NW_022200236.1:0-4929 GCF_009176525.2 Contarinia nasturtii | reverse complement strand
TTCGCTGATGATACCAAGATTTCAAAATGTATAAAATCAGAAGATGATTGCATTCATCTTCAAAAGGATTTGGATCGTGTGGCAAATTACTTTGAACGCAATTTATTAAAGTTAAACGTTAACAAAACAAAAATAATATCATATCATCGTGGATCACTGAAATATGAATATAATTACAACATAGATGGCGTGCAAATTGAAAGAGTAGACGTAATAAAGGACTTGGGAGTATTGCTTGATGTGAAGATGAATTTCAAATCACACATCGAGCATGTTGTTGCAAAGGCAAAATCAAGATTGGCTTGGTTAAAATTCAACAGCAGGGATTTTGTCGACCCATGGACTTTAAAACGCCTTTACTTTACATTTATATTACCGATTATTGAGTATGGATCTGAAATATGGAATCCACACTACGACAATATGTGCAAAAGAATAGAGTCAATACAAAAACAATTTTTAATATATGCTCTGAGGAGAATGGCCTGGAACGATTTTAGACTGCCAAAATACGAACACAGGCTACTATTTCTGCAAATGATTACTCTTGAGGAAAGACGCAAGATGGCGCAAGTGTCTTTTATTTTCAAAATTATTCACGGAGATTTGAAGTCAACTTATGTTTCAAACAGTATGAAATATTACGATCCAGCACATGATACCAGAGCAACACCACTATTTGATCTACCAATTAGGAGAACTGATTACACAAAATATGAGCCAATAAATTATATGCTTACAACATTCAACGAATTTTATACCAAAAAATTGCAAAACAGTGATAAAAATTTAATTGATTTAGAAGTAAATTTATCAAAAGTAAAACTGAGAATAGAGAATTATTTAAAGCAAAGCAGATAAATACAAAAATTTGTTATGGATTATAGAAATTTTAAGCAGTTGAAAAATTAATTTATGAAATTTATATTATTAACATGAGAGAGCAATAATTTTACATTTTCTCTCTCAAAAATGCTTGATAAAAATCAAATTGTATTATATTATGTTTATTTAATTAAATTATTTTCAATAAACCACCTAGGCGAAGGAACGCTGTTCGGTGCAGTTATTATTATTAAAATTTACACTGAAAATTATTGACAAAATAATTAGAAAGTAGTTCATAATGCAATCATTTTAAGCAAGCATTTCACGAGTGAGTCGCTGCTCACTCATTTCTCTACTATTTACTCGCTCAATGGCGACTCAGAGACATGTAACACTCGCAATACAATGAGTTTTGTGCAACTCACTAAGAGTGCTCGGTGCGATGCGGTAGCACTGGTATTTTTGCTTTGAAATATCACATCTAGAGCCGTTCAAGTGTTATCAAGCTATCAAAATTAGGAATTTTTCGATTTGGTGATGAATACCTTTTAAAGCAGTTTTCTTTTAAAAAAAAGTGCACGCTAAAAAATCAAACATTTTACATAAAGACATAAATTAAATGGCTCTAAATGTGATATTTCATGATATTCCATCAATTTTAGCATAAAATACAATATATGATTTAAAACCAATTGAATGTCACTTTTGGTTCTTCATAAAATGATCCATTTTATATTGCGAGTTGAAAACTGGAAAATTTTGCATGGAAATGTGTTTTATTTTCATTCAAATTGTTTGAAACTTCACCGGTGGTAAGTGTTAAATGAAAAATGAGGATTACCATCAATTTTTAGTCGATATGGTTGTGCAAAGATATTTTTATTTTAACTGAAAATGTCATTTTTCAATAAATTCACATAATAACCTACCGAGCTCTTGCGGCTCCATTTAGCGTTGAGTTATCGGTATGACACTTTACACACGTTATTTGCACACCATATGGAAAAGTATTCCGGGGTAATAGCGAAAAAATTTCAATTTTTGTGTTTTGGGAGCCAGTCTATTCAGCATGCCAAAAAACCTTTGGAATGTTTTTTCCCGATGTCTTCCGAACGCAGTCTCACAAAATTCGGGACTACAATGAGTGCATCTGCTCAAAATTTTAGTGATTTTGGATAATTGGTGTAAAGTGGAAGCCATGAAGAGGCGAAAAATAGACAACTCTTTTTGTTAGCACTATAACCAAACACGCAATTCAAAATTTGATTCGAGACCATCTGTGATGAATAAATGATAAAGATTTCATATACTCGTCATAATATATATGAATGTCCGATAATGAATGTGAGTCTTCTCGTGAGAGTTTATTGAAATGTAACACCGCCATACAAAAATTGCTGACAGTCAGCATTTTTTCTATGGCGGTGTTACATTTCAATAAACTCTCACGAGAAGACTCACATTCATTATCGGACAATCATATGTTGATGCACACTTTAAATTATTTTGACATCATGATGTGTGGTTAGTAGATATAATCTCTACAGCATTTTGGTTAACTGTTGGATAAAGAATTGTAATAAAATGTTAAAGACTATCAATGCTTGAGAAACTTTTCGTAGTTTTGCGTCGAAATGTTTATTACTTGCGCTCAATTTCAAAGTCTATCCTGTTTTTTTAAATGAATGAAATAGCACAAATAAAAAATAAGGAAATGAAAATGCAGAAACATCTTGTTTAGCAATAATTAATTCCTAAAATATGATAAAGGTTTTATGGTATATAAGACATACGATGTTAAGTTGAAAATTTATTAGCAAGATAATGGTTTCCGGTTAAATATTGTTGTAAGGTAGAGCTTTTTGTTACACAAATATATGTTTTAAGGAAAAACTTTTGAAATTTTGTAGCTAAAAATATACACATCCACACTTTCTGGTACTGTTTAAATTCATACACTTTGTGTCACTGGAAAAAAATATGTGAATATATCGAGACTAAATCAAAACAAACAATATGTAACATTTATTTTGTGTTGCAATTGTATTTTGTGTTGCTTTTCCAACAAATTTTTCTTTTTCATTTTGCTCAAATCTATGTACTGTATTTTTTTTGTATATGTATGGTTTAAAACCATCGGTTTTTTATGCAAACATATGGTCGGTTTTTTAGTGGCAAAATTCTATCTTTTATGAAATACTTACATTATATGCTATGATTTTGTTTCTCGAATTAAAAAAAGAAAACCCTGAATAAAAATATTTTACTTACAAAAAACCGAATTGTGTTTAACGATAAAGAAAAATAAGCCTTTCGGATTACACAAACATTACTCACCTGGTGGTATATCAATATAATTTGCTACTGCGGGCGGTGCAAGAAACATAATTGTTGAAAAAATTGTGAACAATATGAACAGCAAACAGTAGTTCATTGTGTTTTTTTTTGGGTAATCAGTACTTTCGAAAAAATTTCAACTTCTGCCTTACAATGGCAACTAGAATTCTTCGCAAAGAAACAAAAAAAAAGAAACACAGAATATTTTGTCAGAAAGAATTTTTTTCAAATAATTTGCAGTAAATTCACATGATAGGCTTCAAGTAGCTTATTTTTTTCGAAACAAAAAATGTAACTATTTTCGCTCTCTGCAAACACTTAAAAAACAGGTGAACATTGAAATCAAAATAATAACACTTGTACTTGTATTTAATCTACCAACGGATACAATTAGGTGACGAGTAAAATAGTTCGTTTGGCGGTAGTTCGTTCGTGCTATTCCTGGCTATGTCTTGTCTACGTGACGCTTCGTCAACGAATGTTGTCGATTTCGGTTTGTATTGCTGGTTTTCTCCTTGCTAATTTTAACGTTTATGTTTCCATTCAATTGCGATTTTAAAGCTAAAATATGTTCATAAGTAAATAGGATGAATGTGGATGGCAAGTATAACTCCTAGTGCGTCTGTGTGAAAAGTGTACAATGTATTTTTTCTCATATCAGTCGATTTTACAGCAACACGATATGGATGATGTGAATAGAAGTGCTTTTATTCACTTACATGCGTATGTGATGCGGTGATACATTGATATCTTAGTTTTATGTTGATCTATGATACAAGTTCAGCGTGAGATGAATCCAAAAGTCGCTTAAGAGGTTTCAACATGATTCATGTTACCACACTGTGTTCAGTTCATGTGAATTAGTCAAAGGGCAATAGAATGTTACGGACATAACATGTCATTAGTAACAAGTCATTACTATTCTGAAATATCCTCTTATTGTCTCCACGATGAAACAGTTTCAAAAGGAAGCTAACGATAAATAATGATATAACGCCTCATTGAACAATCAAAAGTCAGTGTATAAAGCTGATTATGCAAAATGTAAAAATGCAACTGGCTATCGTATGATAATTGGCAGAAGTTATTGAAAATTGTGAGAAAAGTAATAAAAACCGTTAAAAGTAAACTGTTATTTGAAATTTAAATTTGAATCTTAATTAAATTATGCAGCTGTTTTTTTTATCGAATTGCCGAATTTCCAAACCTCATATAAAAATATTTTATCCACTTAAAATTCATTTTGCAAAGCTGAATTTTAACTAATGTCATTGATAAATTTCAGTGACAAACGAAAACAGTGCAAAATTTGGGTGAATATAAGAAAATAATCCGTTTTGCATATTAAACAACGAAGACTGACAGTATATATTCTTAAATTAGATATGCCCCATGAAAAATAAGAAGTCATGAAATCAAAATCAAAGTTCCGCTTGGAATACTGATCTCTCGCAGAATCTGTCTCCGAAAAGCTAATTTCAAAAGCTGTAGTGTATAGTATTTGTATAGCTCGTGGTTAAATAAGTGAAAAGAATATTGCGTCAATAGTAATGACACCACGTTGTGGTTCATATTCGCATCGATGAAAATGAAATACGTAAAAACAACCAGTGGTGTAACTTGAACGGGGACTGAGAGGAAATATTTATCATGTTTCAAAACTACATCTATCTTCAATTTATAATTCAAATTTAGTCTTACTTCATGTAATACATAAAAATGATTGCCCGAGAATGAAAGCGAGACTTCTATTCACAACTTATT
>NW_022200235.1:0-3553 GCF_009176525.2 Contarinia nasturtii | reverse complement strand
TACCAAATATATCTAATTCTAAAAGCACCTATTGATAAAAATATTCGATTTTTTGCATCAATGATGTTTTTTTAAATGTATTGATTCCAGAATCACACAAAATATGAATGTGCATTATGTATTGTAATGAATACGTATGTCATCACATCAAGTATGTCATTGTAATTTATAAATCAAAAGAAAACAAAAACAACAACAACGCTATTAAAAATACTTTTTTTTGTGTCAAAAATGAGGATATTTAATTTGCAAAAACGACATTACAAAAATTATTCAAAAAATAAATACTTACATTGACTCTAATTTTTTGTCTAGCTGATGACAAATAATGTCAAACGTCAAAATACACACATTTGTACGGAGCTGTCAAAATAAGCTACAAAAAACACGTTTTTAGTGCTGCTCTGCTGTTTCTGCAATAATTTGCGGAAAAACCGTCTCCACTTTTTCTGTGAGTACAGCGTACAGCGTACAGCGTACAGGGTACCACGCACATACATTCGGACATCGGAAAAACGCTAGATTCGTGTTTCCTGGCTCCTAAAACACCCAGAAAACATGTTTTTTGAGGGTGTTAATTTTTCGACCGATTCCAATATTTTACCTTACACACTAGGTGTGTGCGGAAAAGTAAAATTATGAAAATAATGATAAATATTATGTATACAGCTAATATATGACTCGCGATAAAAGCAGGTGAAGTTGAAGATTAATTTGTAATAAATTTTTCTTGAAAGCAGTTATTGAAAATTATGTCAACAAAATAAGTAACGAATCGGGCATAGGAATTGACTCGTTGATACTGCGTCACTGCTCGATTCAGTGAGATACAATTCGAAATTAGCATGGTACAATTAGTTTCAGTGAGGTACAATTGTAAATTAGCATGGTACAATTATTTTCAGTGAGGTACAATTCGAAATTAGCATGGTACAATTAGATTCAGTGAGGTACAATTCGAAATTAGCATGGTATATACAATTAGTTTCAGTGAGGTACAATTGTAAATTAGCATGGTACAATTATTTTCAGTGAGGTACAATTCGAAATTAGCATGGTTCAATTATATTTCGTATGGTACAATTACTTTTATAATAACAAAGTGTAGTCAAGTTTGTCCTTTTATCAATTTCCCTGTTGATATTTTGTATTATGGGAACATCTCTAAGAATTTTGAAATATATACTCTGTATACCAACCTTTTTTGAAAGGTACATTTTAGGTACAATTATTATCAGCCATAAAAATTTAAAAAATATCGTTGAGTTTGTTTTCGTCATTCTATCACAATATTGAGTTAGCCCTAAATATGGGCTCCAAATATTATCCAAACGAGTAAGGTACAATTAAAAATAAATTGAAGTACAGTTAAGTACATTTTTGGTACAATTATTATCAGCAATAAAATTTTAAAAAATATCGTTGATTTTCATTCTTGCCATTTTTTCGGGAAAATCCCCGTGAATTTTGAAGGACATGCACTGCAGAAGAACACCATCGAAGTAATGACTTTATGATGATGTTATTTTGAAGGTACATTTTAGGTACAATTATTATCAGCCATAAAAATTTAAAAAATGTCTTTGAGTTTTATTTTGGCTAGTTGACCGGCAAATTGAAGTGCCCCGAAATTTGAACCTCAAATATTAGCCAAACGAGTAAGGTACAATTAAAAATAAATTGCGGTACAATTAAGTACATTTTTGGTACAATTATTTAAACCTAGTCCCCAGTTTCGACTTTCACATGTGAGGACATTCGAATATACATCCCTCGAATTCGATATGAATTCCACAATGACAATTGAATCAATTTCAAACATAATTTTTATTACAACAATCAAGATTGTCTATTTTCTTCTCAAAAGGGACAATATTTGAATTAGATTTGCGTCATTCATTTTGAATAGCTTTTCTTCACATTTTCTGACGATAAGACAAAATCCAAATCAAAATCAACCAAATCCCTGACAAAAACTTAAAAATCCAATTTCAATTCGGATATTCAAATGCATTGAAAAGAATGTAATTTCATCAATTGAATAGAAAGTCAAAAAGCGATGAATTGAAAGACCGACAAACACCATTGACATTGATGGCCTCTAACCGTAAGCAAATATGAAATAATATTTGTGCACGGTTCATCAAACATAATGAAAAAACATTTATTCCACTCATTTTGTTTATGTTATCTGTGTTTCGGTTGTGGGAGGCGATGGCAGTAGCGGAAAAAATATAATATCTATAGATATTCCATATATGGAACGCAAATAAATAAAAATAAATATTCAATGCAAACTAAACCAAAAAAATGATGTTCGAAACGGTAACCCTCTCTGAATGTGACATCAAACAACCGAGAAAAACACACATATTGATGTGGTATGATGATAAAAATGAGGCATAATAGCAGCCACCGAAAGAAGTCAACAATGTGTTTTATTCACTCTCTCCAATGATTCGATTTCAATCCAAAGCGAAAGTAGTAAAAAAAGTCAATGGATAAAAATACAATGTTTCATCTATGCTCGATGTGTGTGTGTGTGTGTATTTTTCAGCATGACAAGCGACAGAGTGAGAGAAAAAAAACTGTCACGTCACCCCAAAATATAATCCAAATGCAGAAAAAAGGCAAACTAGATACACACAATCGGCTTGCTGTGGTGGATTTATTCGCTCTCTCGCCTTTCATACACTCGATTATTGTCTCAACATATTCAAACGCAAACGCTTATTCGCCCTGGATTCGCATGACACCTTCAAACTCCCCTTTTCCCTTTGTTTGTGTGTCGTTCGATTGCCTTTTTTTCGATTTGAAGAGTGACGAAATTCAATACAGCATCGAAGTGAATCAAATGAAAAACAGCAGAATTTATATCAAAATAAATATGCTTTTTTCGAGCTATTTATTTTTATGTGCATGAATTTAGATTACGTTCTTCATTGCTTCTGTTTGGCAAACGTTGCCGCTTTTCACTTCTCGTTTCTTTTCCTGTCTATAGCATTAAATCGATAAAGGCGATATAATGGATCGTTTGTCAATGATATTGACGTGCGAGCGATTTTGAATCTTGTGAATAGTTGAGATGTGCAACGTTAAAATTGCGTTCGCGCGTGACAATGTGCCGAATTTGATTTTTTTTTTCGCCAATAAAAATGCTTTTAATAAATACGCAAAATAATTTGAAAAAAGAGAGAAAAATGAGCGATGAGCCCGAGATGACGGATGCGTCATGAATCAAGCAAATTATGAGATTTCTAATCCACCGTGGAAGGGAAAATACGGAAAAATGGAATTTTTTTCTTATATTAGTTTTTTTTTCTCACTTACGTCATTGCCAATGGGACACAAAATGTAAGACGGAAATGACTTTTTCGTTTGTGCAAACCGAGGTACGCACATTTTTTTCGCGACCGGTCAAAATAAATATTTTTCTTTGATGTATATAATTTAAATTGAAAGTTCGATCAACAAAATACGACCTCGGTGTTTCGAAATTGAATGAGTTTTCTTTATAAATTATACATTTAACGCAAAACAAACTTTTGTGGGG
>NW_022200234.1:0-3157 GCF_009176525.2 Contarinia nasturtii | reverse complement strand
TTTTTTAAATCGCAGGCACTCTGTTTGAGCTCATAATGGCCGCAAATTACTTGGACATCAAGGGATTGATGGATGTAACATGCACAACCGTTGCAAATATGATGAAAGGCAAAACAGCTGAAGAAATTCGCAGAACATTCAACATTATTAACGACCTACCAGAAGTCCCAACGGAACAAGAAGCCAACGCACAAAACTAGAACCAACGATTTACATAAATTGAATTTGAATCACACACTCTATTATTGCAAGTTTTCATAAAAAATAAATGAATACACAAAATGTTAAAGTTCCAATAGAAATTCCACAATTGTAAATCAGTTAATTTGACTATAGTATCCATTATCGCTCTATCCATTATAGCACTCTTAAAATCGCTCAAAATCATTCAGTTTTTTGTTACATATATTTATAAAAAAATTTCTCATGAATCAATCGTGAAATAGAATTATTTTTTTATTGAACCTCATTGTAATTAGTTCCATTGCGAAATAAATAAAAAATAATAATTCATACATACATATTAAGTAGATAAAGTTGCTTTTTTTATGCCGAAAAATAAAATACAAATTCAAGGGACACAAAATCTCTTCAAATAAAACACAGAATTTCATGTTAATCTTAAATTTTTATAGACAACTGACCTTTTTAATATTTAGATCTGATGTTCAATGTGAAATTCCGCATTTCTAAACAACTCTACAATTATTTGAAAATCGATTATATTGATTTCTATTGTAATATTTACTCAACACTGCCAATAGTCATTAACTTTGTTTGACAAAGAAATCACGCATACATGTTGTTTTCAGAATAAATGAAATTTAAATTTGCAAAAAAATTTAATTATGAATTTGAGCTGCTGTTCACTAGAGGAAGTATAAAAACAAAGGAAACAGATTGTGGTTCTTGTTTGATCATTTGGTGCTATCGTGCGGCTGACCGCATTTCTCAACTATCAGTTTTATGAGTTCCGTCGAACAATCAACACACTTTATCGACAATCAAAGAAATTTCGAGTAAAATGAAGAACAGAGTGATTTGTGTTTTATTGTTATTATTATTTCGCTCAAAATGTATTACTGCAAAAATTACAAGCTGTAGTGACTCGTATGCAAATTATAATGACTTTTATTTTGTTGTACTATATTGTGACAATGAAAGCATCGATTGTACTGCAGATAGCAGCTCATCTGCATGTGAATGTTATAAAAATGTTTTTGACAATGGGTATAGTTCCAAAGTGAAACGTTTAAAACCTTGTTCGGGCATACGCTTGGATGAAAAACTTATCGAAAAATTTCATAATATCGAAATATTCGACATATCCGGATGTAAAATTGAACATTTAACTTCGGCTGATTTAAAATTTACATCCCTATTAACATTAGACACATCCAACAATAAACTTATCAACATTTCGGGATCTATTTTTATCGAAGCTCCAAATGTGAAGGAAATTGATTTCTCTTACAATAATATCATTGCACTTCATCAAAATGATTTGAAAGGCGCAACAAAATTGACACGAATTAATTTCTCGCATAACAACATATCTATGATTGAGGGGAAATTATTTGATAACAATTCTGAATTAATTCATATTGACATGTCACACAACAAAATCAATGGACTTAATAAAAATCACTTTAAAGGAGCAAAAAGTCTTGAGACCATATATTTTTCTTATAATGATATATCCATTTTGGAGGGGGATACATTTGGAGAGCTGAACAGAGTGCGAAAGATCGACCTAAGCAACAATTTAATCCAAACTATTGACAAAGATACGTTTAAAAACAACATAAATTTACATCGGTTATATTTGGAAAATAATCCCATTAAACGAATCAATTACAATATAGTTGGGCAACAGAGGGGCATCGATATGAACATTTATTTGAAGAACGTCGAAGAAGTCGACATGAGTTCCATGACAGATTTTTTTAATATTTCGATGGATCATTTTTCATTGGCCATCGAGTATTATAACGTTCAATTCGCCGTTAACCCTTCCAACTACATAAAAATCAACACCAATATTGACAAAATAACATACGTTAATATGTCCAACAATAAAATTCCAAATACAGATAAGATAATTCCAAAATTGAGAGCATCAGTGGAAACATTGGACGTGTCATTCAATTTCTTTTACGAAAAATCACTGCATGTTGATATATTTCGTGATTTGATCAATTTAAAACATCTTTATTTGAGCCACACAAGGATTTCGATTGTAAATGGCGACACGTTTTATAAGCTTGGTGAATTGATTACATTGGATTTGAGCGATAATTCAATATCAACACTTGATCAAAGCATATTCAAATACAATAAAAAATTGAAAAGTTTACACCTCGAGAATAACCCATTGAAGAGCATCGGTTGCAAAATTCTGATGCCATTGATGAGTTCAGCGTTAGTCGATTTCAATGGAGTAAATGTGAAAAAGCTCAAGTGTTTGGATCCAAAAGACGAGATTTTGATGCAAAATATCACAAATATGCTCGGAAAACAGAAAAAGAAGAGTATTGAAGCTACAACGATATCAGCTGAGATTACAACTGAACTCAAACTTCAAGGCTCACCAGTCACGCGTTTTGATTGTGGTACCTTTTCGTCATTAAAAACCTCCGAATCAACGCGATTGTCCTGTGCTCACATCAAAGAGATCGATACGAGTTGCATGGGAAATGCATTGGAAATTAATATCGACAGCAATGATGATGTAGTTTTCCATTTATCGAAAATGAATTCCGAATTGCGTTGCTCAAAAGAACAATTTCAAAAATTAAGTTACTTAAATATTTCCGGTCATCAACTCAAAAATGTTCGACAAATTGTCGCTTTACTTGGACCATCGATCGAAAAGTTGGATCTGTCGATGAACTTCGTTGGAAAATTGGATGCAAAACAATTGGAAAGATTTGTCAATTTGAAGTATTTAAATCTAAGTTGCACCAATATCTCGAACCTCGAATACAATACGTTCTACAATCAACGAAAGCTGGAAGTCCTTGATATATCATTCAATCAATTAAAAGATATGAATTCCAGTTTATTTCTGGGAAATTTCCAAAATTTACATACTTTAAATGTGGAGGGAAACGATTTAACGAAGATTGATATAGTTAAGGCAGGAGTTTTTTCAAAT
>NW_022200233.1:0-5411 GCF_009176525.2 Contarinia nasturtii | reverse complement strand
CTGAGCTGATTCATCTGGCTGAAAATATCTCATTATAATGTCTGCTCTTCACACTTATTTTATGCTAATTTCTCTCAAAAAGATCTGGGAATAAGCAACATTTTTTTAAAAATATAAATTGAATTTTAAAAAATAAAATCGACAATATTTCGAGAAAAAAACCAAGATATTATTGTTTTGAAGAAAACAATTGAAATAAGTGTACTTTTTTCATTTTCGATGTTTTCCAGTTTTCAACTAACACAAGATTAATGACAGCAAACCCCATCGCAGGTAGTCGATCATTCTATTGGTTCAAAGGTCACAATTCTTTGTTGTTTGGCATGGTTCTAAAACATATTTGTATTGAATGTTAGTTGTCTTCAGACTGTTGAGTGTATCGCCAACAGAAATTTAAATTGCCAACAGAAACTGTGTGTTGATTTTTGAATTGATTAAAATTGTTCGTCATTTGAATAGTTAATAGTTTCGTCAATAAAATGGGTAACCAAATAACACGGCACAACATTTCCGGCGTAACCATTGAAAGGAAGAAGAAAAACAAAGAAGTTAAAGTTCAAAATGTTGAACAACAACAAGAAGAAAAACCAATTTATTTACCACCTGAACAAAACTCACCCACTGAATTACACACTGGAACAAAAATTACCGATCTGAATTCTGATTGTTTGGAGCATATTTTATTGTATTTGGATCCGAAAAATCTCTTGAATGTTGCTGATTCCAACAAATATTTAAAAAGTGTTGCTGAACGGGCCTTTGTGAGAAAATATAAATTCGATTTTTCAATGCTTGATATAACCTTCTCTGGCAACACTTTTGCTTACGTACCGTTTCGCTTACGTAGAGCTACTACTTATTCAAGTTTTAAATTGAAAACTTGTTTTCAAATAGTGCGCCACTTTGGACACTTGGTGAGGAGCATATATATTGATATCGACTCAACAAAGAAAAAGGGTTTAGTTAGCAGCAAATTTTACGATTTAATTTTAAATAACGTAAACGAATACTGTATTAATGTAAAGAGAATCGATATTAAAGGTATAACAATTTTGAAAAAATTCCAAAAACCATTTTCAAAGGTTGAATTCGTTAATTTGGGTTGTAGTTTGGGACCAAATAGTATCGATTGGCTTTTTCCAAACATATATAAATTAAGCTACAAATCCAATAGTAATTCTATAGACATCGAAAAACATATGCCAAAATTAATGGAACTGATAATTGACGTTTCACATGGAAAACTGAGCAATTCATGCAAAAAATCCATTGAGACAGCCTGCCGATTGAATCGACAAGTGAAACGTTTCGAAGTGAGATTAGGGTCAGCCTCAGCGTTGAATATGCAGCAGTTTGCTAAAATGAAGAAATTTGCAATAAATGCCAAGATCAAGGACGATACAATTCATCTTACAAGACAGTATCATTTGAATGTAGACGGAGATAGAATATTACAAATTATTAAATACTTAAATTAAGATTAAAAGATGAAAAAAAATCGATCATGGATGATTTACGTGGATGCTTTGGAAAAGAATGGCAAATATAAACAATACATTATTTAACGCTACATTTTATCGAGATGAAATCAAATATTCCAACACACTTACGAAGATGAATACATCTACATTTTTTCCGCAACAATATTTTGTTGCAGACTTCATGAGCCATAACATTGATATACAGAATTTCTCATTAAATTAGCACTTTATTTTCTCATTTAATCTCTATTGATAATTATAATATAAGTTTATTTACTGTATCAACATCGATCGAAATAAATTTAATCGATTAAATAAAACAAGCAGATCTTTCAATTCTCAATTTTTTCTCAAAGTGATTAAGAAGAAAAAATACAACGGCATTGACCAGTATGTTGGATTAAAAAATTTCCTAATACGGGGTAAAAAAATGAAACCAAAAATATTTCGAGAAAGAATTTGATGATTGTTTTGACGAGTAAAGTGAAATAAATTTACTGCTTTCAGTTTTTTTTCATTTTTTTCATTTTCCATCTCATTCTTGATTACCTTCAAGTCTTGAAGAGATATCGAGCCGGAGCTAAAGTTGTTATTGTTGGAAAGAGAATAACAAAGGATAAAAGAAGCCATATTTCTCGAGACGCTTACAATGTACTCTTTTATTATTATTCTTTGTTTCAGAGATTATTTAAAAGGTAACATCGAACCCTAGGGGGTTCCGACTTAAACGTATGATCCATATGCGAGCGAATGTTTCCTATATATTTTGCAAATGTAAACGAATGGTCGCAAATGTTTCTTACAAATTTTGCGAATGGTGGCGAATGTTTCATACAAATTTGCGGACGGTGTCGAATGTTTCATACACATTTTGCGGATGGCGCATATGAAAAGTCATATTTTTACATTCAAAAAGTCAAAGTGACAGATTAGGTGACAGAGATTCAAGCCGAATTGATATTTTTTTTGGTAATATTGAGTGAAATTTTTCTAAAATGGTAAATAAATCTTTGCCACTCGTTCCACTCGTAATATTATCACTGTAAACGGTGCCTTGTGAAAGGTTTTTATTTTCATTGACGTAACTTTCAATTTCTTTTATATTATCTGAATTTATTTCTAAAATCTCACTTTTCGAATCGGATACGGCTTCTAAAATAATATTCAACAAATAATCTTGTATTTTTTTCTTCAACTGTTTTTCAAATTTAGTTGAGAACAATGACATTGTGTTTGAAACTGCCACGACAAACTGGACACAGCAATGTGTATGTACAAATGTCAAACGACAGTAGCAGACAGTAGATGTCTAGCAGACGTATGCGGCATTCGTGAATGGTTGCGAATGAAATGTACGAATTTTCATAGATGTTGATGCGGAAGAATATACTTTACTTCGTATATTTCATGTATAAATAGGAAAACGTTCATATATTCCGTATAAAATGGCATTCGCATATAGTAAAATGCCCCTAGAGTGAAAGCTGTTTTTGGTACAAGCTTTGACAACAATTGAATTAGAATCTATATTACACACTATCTATCTATTTTACTAGCATCGATAAACTGTGTGACACAATTATTATTTGTATATGTTTGAATACTACACGTATCTACCGAATCGGTGTAGTTGAATTTCTTCAACGAAAATGGTATCGATGTATGTGTAAGAGAGTTTGTTGTTTCAAATAAACAATAATTAGATAAATTTGTTTTTGTTTTGTGCGCAATAAAATAATAATTAGTAATAATAACAACATCAACAAATTGTTCAATTTTGGTTACCTTGACTGTGATCATTTTTTTATGCACACATGTACAACGAAAAAAAAATCATATGACTTGTCCATACTTTTCTAGTTTTATTTC
The DNA here is from genome assembly GCF_009176525.2 of Contarinia nasturtii. Classification (NCBI taxonomy): domain Eukaryota; kingdom Metazoa; phylum Arthropoda; class Insecta; order Diptera; family Cecidomyiidae; genus Contarinia; species Contarinia nasturtii. The sequence continues at coordinate 2,061 of NW_022200233.1, read as the reverse complement.
AATTTTTTTTTCTTGGCTAAAATTTATGGCATTGAGTTAGATTAACATTCAAATACATGAGAATACATGATCGATCTCAGTTTGTGTGTTCAAAGAATTTTCTGCTCTGATTCTATTTCGGTTAATGAAATATTTACATACAAACGCAATACAAATTTCTGTATTTTTTTAAATGATTGTTTCTTTTTGCATCAGCTTTGAGACCAATTGATTTTGCTTTTCAATTATGCCGATAAAAGTCAAAATATGATCGAAATTTCCGGTGTTTCGGCATTAATTTTTGATAAGCATTTTTTTTCTTCACTTTCAAACAATCTCAAGAATGTATAACAAAAATATACATGTATTTGAAAGTGAATGTTTGTGAATGTCTTAGGCCTCTGTTTCACCTTTGAGTCGTAATCGAGCGAAATCCTCGAATATTATGTCATCATCCTTGTAATCATCATCGCTGTCAAAATAAACGAAATTTTTTCATTAAAATCCCCGTTCGGAGTGGATCTCCAATAAAATGTGAACGAAAAAATCATCAAATAAAATTATTTAAGTGTATACCCGTCTAACTGGATGAGGTTTCCAGTTGTGGCCTGGTTGCTTGCATTTTCAGTAGCATCTTCCTCTCGTTGGCCAGATGATGAGCGTTTGCTTGGTGAACGATTGCTGAATATTCCACTTGGCTCATCCTCTTCGGGCTTTTTTCATATATTCAAATTAAAAACAAAAATATTTATTTATCGATTGAATATTAATTACGTTCAATGAATATCAATTACCTTTGGATGCATAAGAATAAACGGGAGCTCAGCCACAAGATCTCTGTCAACCAAAAATGAACATTTTTTATTTAATTGAAAGCAAAACCACAACAAATGACTCACCCTCCTAAAATTGGTCCGCCAATACAGAGTTTGACCTTGACTTTATACTGAACTATTATACCCAAATTCTCTCTCTGTGATGGATCCGCAATTCTAATGTAGAAATGATTATAAAATCAAAAAAAAAAAAAAAAAGAATAAAGAAAATCATATGAAAAATCGATGTACCATATTCATTGGAGAAAAAAAGAGAAATGGAGAGAATGTTCATTGATTTGGTATGCGCATGAAAATGGTTTCTGCAATGGACATTTGAAATTGTTCATGAAATGTGAGACGAACATAATAATAATATAGAAAAATGAGTTGAAACGCAGATGACGGAGAAAAAAGAAATGGAATAAAAGAATTCTTCGAAATTGTCAAATCCACTCACAACGTATCTATTGGACTGGCTCAAAAGAAAACATAATTCATATATATTTTGTCTAGTAGTTATCCGTTATAAACCTATACTTATCGTCATCTGTGACCGACAGCCGAATGGGGAAGACTTTTTTTTAATATTTATATAATTCACACTCGCTATCTCGCTATCTGTCTTCATCTTCATTAACATTTTTATTTTATCTCTTTCAAGAGCACAATAACAGCACATTTATATTGAGTTTGGGTATTTTATTTATCTAGGACATGCATATTCAATCAAACAGTTTGAAGTAGGTCAATGTTTTTAACAGTTTTTACACTCGGAATAAATCAGACGTACTCGTACATCAAATATAACATGTGCGAATTAATGAATATCCTTCATGTGAATATTTGGTTTCCATTGTCCAATATATACGGAGTGAATTGAAGGCGAGGGATGCCTTAAATTCCATTATCGTAAAAAGGAAAAATAAAAAATTGTGCAAACAAAAGCTAACAGAAGAGAAACGCCATTCTATGTAAAAGTTTTGACATAAAAGTAATGTCAAACTATGGTGGCCTGGGCAATTCGAAAAATGGTAAAGCAATTTCGTTGATGAATTCAGGAGATTCTAAACTATGCCAGAGCCAATTTGGCAAAAATTCACCACCCATATCTTGCATTGTGATGCTTTGAAGTCTTCGTTTAACAAAAAAAAATCAGATAGATGTCTATGAATTCTTTATCGTACAAGATACAAATCACTGCCAATTTTACACAAATATTTAAGTTATTTGCAACGATTAAACGATTCATTCATTCAAATAGAAC
>NW_022200232.1:0-8142 GCF_009176525.2 Contarinia nasturtii | reverse complement strand
AACAAAAACAAAAAAACAAACAACCTCACAAATCCACGAAAATTAGACCAAAGTATCGTATGAGTCGTAGACATTAGAAATTCGAAGCTTATACGGAAAAAGATTTTGTATAATCAAATATTTTCATCGAAATTGTTAGTTTGGATCGAAATTTTTCGCAGTAAGCTTGGGAATGACATCAATGTGCTATTCATGTACTATTACGATGAGCTACATATGGACACTTCATACAAGTTGGAAATGAAAATAATTGGTTTTTATTTGATATAGAATTTGCTATTACTATTGCCAAACATGTCCATCCATCCATGTATTCATCCATAGATATGGATGGATGGATGGATGGATAGATTTGGGGACTAATGTCCGTTAGCCAGAATTTGAAACAAAAATTAGAAGAAGAACAAGCAAGGGCCATAAAACTGATTAAGGCTGAGGAGATGGATAGAAAGATCAAAGAAGGACAAGCCGATTTGATGAATTCTCAATTGATAGATACATGTGTAACCTCATATATGTCTTCAGTACAGACATCACTCGCTGGTGAAAACCAATTTTTCGCCCAATCGGAACTGGAGGAAATTCACAAGAATGCCAAAAAAGATGCCGTGTCAATGGTATAAACCGTCACTCATATGTTTGAAATTCAAGTTAAATATCTTACCTTTACCTCTCTGCTTACAATATTTGTGTGAAAAAGTTCGAACGAGATCACAATAAAAATGGAGGCAGTACAAATATGTTAGTATCCCCCTTGCAGAGTGACCTGGATAGGAATTTCATGCAATTTATATAACAAAACGATAACAAGCGAAGACAAAAGGAGGTAAGCACATGCAATTTAACGCGCAATAATTATATAAAAAATGAAAACAATTTATTATTGATCAGTGCAGGCTGCTGATGAGAATGAAAGAATGAGAGATCAAATGGAAAGAATGCGCGAAGAATTGAAAGCCTCCTGTCAAATATTGTAATACCCCTTTCGGATTAATGGCGCGATTTTTCGTATAATTTGGATACAACCTGGATCTTTTTTATTTTCATCCTTTTGAAGCTAACTAACTATTTTTTTGTTCATTTTTTCATTTAAAATAAAAAAGAATATAAAAACTTAATGTACTTCTTTGCCAATCATTTGAATTATATGAATTATAATAATATAATATATAATTTAAATTATATTATTTGAATTGCGGGTGCTTTATAGTGCCATAGTTTCGTTGTTTCACTTAACGGATTTCTAGGTAATTATTTTTTTCTCTATTACTGTAATCTGACAGAATTACACATTGTAAGTATTACTCTAGTAGTAACTCTATACAATGACAAATTGTCACATTGGAAACCAATAATACATTTTACATTTTGTTGATTTTTATTGTTTATTTGCCATTTATTAAAAACCAAAATTAATTTGAAGTGATAAAAAATGCATCAATGCGTGAAAAAAATCTCATTCCCAAGCTTACTGCGAAAAATTTCGATCCAAACTAACAATTTCGATGAAAATATTTGATTATACAAAATCTGTTTTCGTATAAGCTTCGAATTTCTAATGTCTACGACTCATACGATTATTGGATTATTGGATTTGTACGGGGAGTATACTAGGTCTGCTATCCAGCAAGATCCATAGTTTCTCGTTGCTCAGGTTTTTTAACCTATTGCAAGACGCCCGTTTGTGTGTCTAAAACACACCAATAAGTAGTTCATTATCCAAAGATTTGATTAAGGCATGGGTTCAATATCCACGCCTTTTTAAAGAATTCGATTATTCTTAAGATTTTGGGCACTTCATGCTGCTTGTCGATACCCCCTTCGAAACTACCCCTCAGAGCATTTAACCCCGGACATCTGAAAATGAGGTGAGCCGAGGTTTCCTCTTCTCTTCCACATAGTCTGAAGTCTGGATCATCTCTCAGGCGGAGATTTCTCAAGTGGTAATTTACCCCAGCATGGCCCGTTAAAATACCCACTGCAGTTCTAAGCTCATCCCTTGGGAGCCTCAGAAGCTGTCTTGTGAGTTCTGAGCTTGGGTTTTTAACAAAAAAATTTGTCTGTCCACATGTAAATGAACCTTGCCAGTTCTGTGTGCTACGGGTCTTAAGCCACGTACTCAAGACCCCCTTTACTCGTGAATACTCCAGTGGTAAGACTGGTTCTGGTCCAATGATTGTGCAAAGAGCAGCTACTTTGGCCGCCTTGTCTGCCAGATCATGACCTCTTATATCTGAATGTGCTTTGACCCAGACCAAACGAAGAGGGTTTGTTTCAGCAATAGTCTGAAGCGCATTGTAGCAGGTCATGACAAGGCCGCTTCCCACCGTGAAGCCCCCGAGTTCCTTTACGGCCCCCAGACTATCAGTGAAAATGGCCATATTTCCCACCATTTCGCCCTCCAGAACTTTGCAAGCACAATGATAAATTGCAGATATTTCTGCTTGTTTGACTGTTATTGTTAGTCCCAGGGGAGTTGAAAAAGTTGTACCCTCGTGCATGCAGTAGAAACCACATCCACTACCCGTATCCCTCACTGATCCATCAGTGAAGTAGGAGGAATGTGCCCAAGTGCTATGCAGAAAGAACTCATTCAAATTTTCCGTCACTATCACCTCAAACTTCCTGTCAAAGTTATAGGACAGCTTTGCGAGTTTGTCAGATGGTGCTTCTAGAACTCTGTCGATAGCGAAGAGATTCTTGAGTGCATCTGTATGAGGATCCTTTACAAATAAATTTTGTTTGGTTTGTGCCTTTAATCTAAAAGCGGTTTTCATTGCTTCAGATTCAATGAAATCCTCTAGCTTAGGAAGGCTCAACAGGACATCGAGCACTGCCTGTGGCGTGGTGCTCATGGCACCTGTAACACACATACAAGCTACTCTTTGTAAATGATTGAGTTTTTTTCTTGCGGTGGCGGTCCTTGTACCTCTCCACCACACAAAAGCTCCATATGCAAGCATTGGTTTAACGACCGCTGTGAAAAGCCAGAGGAGACTTTTTGGTGATAAACCCCAGGTCTTACCTATAGCTGATCGACAGCACCAGAAAACCCTCAAGCATTTCGAGATCCTGTACTCAATGTGCGTTTGCCAATTGAGCTTATGATCCAATATTATTCCCAGGTATTTTACTTGGTTTTTCCTCTCAATTTCTTTACCGAAAAGGACCGAATTTTTAAAGCCTTGTAAACTCCTGTTTTTCGTGAATATTATTAACTCTGATTTTGCAGGGTTAACTCTGAGTCCCATTTCTAGACACCACTTTTCAACCAGCCTTAAAGCCGCTTGTGTTCTATCTGAAATGGTACTTAAGAATTTCCCTATGCAAATTATGGTCAAGTCATCGGCATAGCCCACCGATCGGAAGCCATTTTCATGTAATCTTTTCAAAAGACTGTTCATGACCATGAGCCATAGGAGCGGCGACAATACACCCCCTTGAGGTGTCCCTCTTGTTGCTTGCACTGTCACCGTCTCTCCGTTCGATTTGAAAATTATATTTCTGCTTTCTATCATGGATTTAATCCATTCCTTTATCAGACGATTATTGGTGTTGTCTGCTACCCCTTTGTTTATGGCATTAAAAGAGACGTTATCGAACGCTCCCTCAATGTCCAAGAATGTTGTTATCATGTATTCCTTGTCTGAGAATGTTTTCTCTGCCATGGAAACAATGTCATGCAGTGCTGTTTCGGTAGATTGACCCTGCTGGAATGCATGTTGGCTTACATGCAAGTTTCCTGAGACTTCAAGTACCTCCCGGAGATGACGCTCAACCAATCTTTCCAAGCCCTTTAAAAGGAATGATGAAAGACTAATTGGTCTAAAGGATTTTGGTGACGTATAGTCATCTTTACCTATTTTAGGTATGAAAGTTACTTTCACATTTCGCCAAAGAATAGGGACATGCCCCATTAAGACTGAGGCCTTGTATATACATACAATAAAGTTCCCAATGCTATCCCAAGATACACTGCCAGTTTTTGGCCGTAGAGCTTAATGTGAAACGTGGAACCGTACTACTAAGAAAAACAAACTACTCGACATTCATATTTTGAATTTTTTGCCACAATTTTTTTAAAATAAATTACACCTTGAAAATTGATTTTGCCAATATTTTTACTAATTTGGCCTCAAACGGCCACCTGGGAAACACATTCACAAGTTTAATTGTCTAATAAGCTATATACCGTTGGAAAGAGGGCTTCAAGAGCTATCATCTGGCAAAGTTTCATCAAAATCATAGAACTAGGTTGCTTGCAATGAGATTCGGAAGCCGATTTTTCTCACAATTTTTCATATTTCGGCCAAACGGCCAGCGTAAAACGCCATCAAACCTGCCGGAAACTCCATAATTTATATACCATTCGAAAGGTAATTTTATAAGGAATCTAAAACAATTCCTACCTCGGGTGTCTCCAACTTTTTTTCAACAAGTTTCATCTAGATCCAAAGTAATCAAATTAACACTGAAGTAAAACTCATTTATTCCATCTTTTATCCACCCAATAAAGTTGCGGAGAAAAATAATTCCACCCGAATCCATTCGTTATCCACTCAATAAATGGTGAGTGGAATCGAAATATTTTTCAAAGTGGAATCCAAAAAAGAGGGTCCATGAATGAAAAAATTAAATGGGGAGCACTTATGGGGAAAATAAAAAATACGTCTGGAGGGTTTTTCATGCCCTATCGAATGCCGAAAACCCGAACTCTCTATCTTTTCTGGTTTTCTCTAAAATCACTGAACAAACATATATATATATATATCTTACTATTCCATAGCTTAATGTATAAAACTACGTTTCACATTAAGCAACTTTTGTAGAAGTGCTGGATATATCCCGTCCACTCCTGGCGATTTATATGGGTCAAGCGAAAAGATTGCCCATTTAGTTCGACTTGGAGTTACTAGATTACTCACAAAATTCGCATCATGAATTAAGTTTGGGAGTTCTGGCATTGGAGGTTGCGAGTTCCCTTGGTCCAGAAAACCATTCGATATATTATCTGGGAAGTGTGTGTCCAACAGAAGCTTTGCAGCTTCAGCATCAGACTCTGTGTAACTTCCATCACTTTTAATTAGTACGCCTGGTCCCTGTGAGGGGTCCTTGGCTAATAGTTTATGTACTCTTGATGTGCTCTTCGCACCTTCAATTTTGCTAAAGAATCTTTTTTCAGATTCTCGCACAAGAATTTCCTTGGCGTACTTGTTTCTGCTTCTTTGCCATATTTCATGACATGCGGGACCTTGGGGTGTATCCTTTCGAGCTAAGAATAATCTTAATAGCCTTCTGGATTCCTTTCGCAGTCTCGCCAGATCAGAGTTCCACCAATTGTTTGCTTTTATCTTGAATTCACGTTCCGGGCATGACTGGTGGTAAGCAGACTTCATCACCCGTTCAAGGTTTTCAGCTGCCTGGTCAAGACGTTCTCTTGTAGAGAGATCAAGACACAGTTCACTGAGGTCTTGACTTGTTCTTGAAATCTCCCTTTTCAGCCTTGCCCAGTTAGTGCTTCTAGGATTTCTGAATTTTTGTGGAGTTTTTCTAGCACACAGCAATTTAAAACGGATCTCACGGTGATCGGAGAGTCTGTCTTCTCTTACTACATGCCAGTTTTCCACTAAATTTGATATTGATTGAGAAGCTAGTGTAATATCCAACACTTCTGCTCTGTTTCTTGTAACAAAAGTAGGTGAGATACCCTTGTTCAATACAACTAAGTCAGTGGTTGCGATATATTCAAGAATTACTTCTCCCCTACGGTTTGTGTCAGTACTGCCCCAAACCGTGTGGTGAGCGTTTGCATCACCTCCCATTATCAGTGGAAGGTCTTTTTTCTTAGAGAAATTATAAAGAGCTTTAAATCTTTCTCCAGGGACCTCCACTTGCGTGGGGTTCTCTAGATAGAAGGAGCACAGAATAACGTATGAATTTACTCCAGTTTTGATCTTTACAGTAGTAATGTCCCTAGAGCTGAACTGTGGCAAAAAAGTCACTTTAACCTCTCTGGTAGTTACAATGCATGATCTGACTGTCTGATCGAAATTTTTTACATAAAACAAGTTCGCCTTATCCGTGTCAATGCCACTGATCTTGTTATTTACAACCCAGGGCTCTTGACACAAATAAATTGTGTCTTGTTTTTTTGTTTGCATTTCGCTAATCGTTTTGCACATAAGTGCAGACGCTGCTTTGCTGTGATGCTAATTGATTTGATTTACGCTTATCCATGCCAGAGTCCTCAATTGATTTGTGGTACTGACATCAGATGCTGCGTTGGATGGTGAGCTCTCATTTGTGTTAGCCATTAGACTACATCAAAAGGAGTTTCGAGAGAGGAAAAAGAAAAAGAAGAAGGAAGTGACAAATTTTGATTTCTGCATTTACATGCGTCCAATCTCACGGCCTGCATCCTCAGAGTCACCTGGAGAGTCTTTCAGGGCAGTGTCCGGAACAGATTGTTCTGTTTCCATCGCCTCCGCCATGCCAGACCCCCCAGCTACAGAAATTGTTTCAGAAGGCTTGTCTTCTCCCTTGGTTGTGTCGACCAGGGTTTTGGATAAGTCTTCTTCTTCATCAGATAGAACTATTGGTTCCGAATTAGAATCAAGCTTGAGTTGATCTATTTCTCTTTCGAAGTCTGACGTAAGGCCCTCTGTCAATTCTGGTTCTTTCGTGGTTTGGGGCTCCTTTTTCGCTTTGGGGCTCCTTTTTCTGTATCTTAAATAACTCATTCAATCTATTTTTAATTAAATCTGAGAATTTTAATTAAATATTAGAGTTTTTTCATTATAAGAGAGAGAGAGAGAGAGAGAGAGAGATGCATTCTCTTCGTTTGAGTGGAGTTCCTCTCATTCGTACAAAAAAAGATTTACCATTGTCATCCATACCGGTTTGCTGCTCATCAGCTGTGTCTTTCAAAACCTGTATGGATGAAATTGGTATATCTATAGTCATTTTTACATAAATTTCCACATGCAACGTTGTATACGATTGATTCCTGTTTTACTTTAGTCAACTTTGCGAGGTTTTACTGTATTGATTTCTTTTGTTTATATTTTATCTTCATGCAAAAATAAATAATAAGCACATAACAAAGTGATATGGCGGTTCTGTCCATATGAATGTCCGAGAATGAAAGTGAGTCTTCTCCTGAGAACATAGAAATGTGTAACAAATCTTAAAGATTTCATTGAATTGTAGTACCAACGCAAATTTTATTGAAATGAAACACGGCGTGTTACACTTCAATAAATTTTGTTTTGGTATTACATTTTGAAAAATTGCTTGCCGTGTGTTTCAATTTAAAATGCTTTTTTATGATGTTACGAATGAAAAAAATTGATTTTGATGTTACGAATAGAAAAAATTGGTTTTGATGTTACGAATAGAAAAAATTGGTTTTGATGTTACGAGTTAAAAAAAAGACTAATTTTTACGCTTTTTATGAGATCGATCAGAAAAGTCGTGAAAAAATCTTCAACATGAATTGGAATGTAAATCAAATTCCAACATATAAGGTTATTCAATAGGTATCACATAGCAAGTTCATATGAAACTCTCGGAGACTCGGTTTAGAGCACTCAAACAGTGAAAAAAGTCCAGATCGTGATTTAGATGATTTGGAATGCGATTTTTTTCATTCTGATTTCACCAGGTGATACAGAAAGTCAAGTATTATTTGCGAATTGAAGAAAAAAAAATTAATAATTTTTTTCATTTTACACGATTTTTTACCATTTACATGGGCGGCTTGTATGAAAAACACGAAAGACCGCTGAAATGGCAAACGCCAAATATATACGGACCTACGGCAGTGCCATTTCAGCGGTCTTCCGTGTTTTTCATACAAGCCTCCCATGTAGATGGTGAAAAATCGCGAAAAATGAAAAAAATAAATAAATTTTTTTTTCTTCAATTCTCAAATACTGCTCAATTTTCTGTATCACCTGGTGAAAAAATCGCATTCCATATCATCTAAATCACGATCTGGACTTTTTTCACTGTTTGAGTGCTCTATACCCAGTCTCCGAGAGTTTCATATGAACTTGCTATGTGATGCCTATTGAATAGAAAGCGAATACCAATCGTGATTGAATCAATAGGCGTCATTTGGCTATTGCAAGGCGAGTTTAT
>NW_022200231.1:0-3354 GCF_009176525.2 Contarinia nasturtii | reverse complement strand
CGTACGACCTCAAGAAAAGCACCAAAGTGAGTTTTTCATATTTATGGACAAAGAATTCAGAGTTTTTATGCACATTTTTCTAGTTTTGATGCGATGCATTTTGGTTTTGTGTCCACACAAATTTGGTCGTAAATTTTACTTATTTTGATTTAAATTTTACTCACATTAGACACTGACCATTGGACATTTTTAATGACATTTATGAATTGGCATAGAAATTTGCCAACATTTGCGTCGTCCAAACATTTCTGCAAATATCTTGAAACTATTTAACAGAAATGTAAAAAAATTGCTGTGAAATGTAACGATTTTATTTGGCGCCAATTCTGTTGTTGATTTCAAATGAATTATTTGAGTTACAATTTAATTTCTTTACAATTTTCAATGTAGTAAAAACAAACAAATTTAAACATTTTAAACTTTAAACCTTTTTCGAGGAATTATCATGCCATTTCATTGAATTACACAAAAATGACTTTGTGATGCACTCGTATCTTTTTAATTACTTGGTTGAGTACTTGAGGTAATTACGTCGGAGCGACAAATCTCTTTCTCAATGATTAAACAAAACCACACGATTGGAAGTGATTTGTAAATGTGCAATAAAATCTACTCATATATTGGGATATCACCACACACAGAGAGACAACATTTTAATCAAACTGTTGCTAAATGTATGACATTTAATGTTTTGCGACCTCTGTATCAAGTTCTTTACTCCGTTGGGACAATAGCAATTTTATAAAATTGATAATATCAAGCTCATTTCAACTCATTAATTCGACAATGAGAAAATGGATTTCAATTCGCTAATGATTCGGTTATCAGAACTAGTTTTGAATCCAAATTTGCAACCTTTATCTACACGTCTAGCCCAAAACATTGAAGTGAATATCGAAGACATCTAGTCGACTTATGGCGACATTTTTTTTATTTCAAATCTCGACGATTCCATATCAAATCGATCAAAATCTGGAATCATGGTCTCGGATTTCGTTTAAATTTTGTATATATGTTGGCCCCCATGAGAAACTAAGATAGCCAAAATTTGGGACCTAATTTTTCACAAAGTCGTAAAAAATCAAGAAATCAATTTTCGAAAAAATGGTCAAAAATCGAAAAAATTGCATTTTCCCATTCAATATCATTTGTAAACTTTTATTTATATACCCGGACATATGTATATCGTTGGAAAGGTAATCGATAGGGCTATCCAAGGGTGCCCCCCTTTGAGCCCCCCACCCCCTGTAGTGGTAAAAAATCGGTTTGAAATATTAAAAGTGAAAAATCGGCTTTATGCGTGGTTTTTTTTTTCTCGATTTTTTTCGCTCTTTTTATTGGTCATTGGCCGCTCTATCTATAACCGATGTGAAATCAATTGTGATGCAAAATACTTACGTTCGATTTAATTAAATATACCAGAAAATGAAAAAAAGTTGAAGTAAAGTGAGTTTAATTATAAAATATGACTAAAATAGAGCAGAAAAATCAAGAACAATAAGCTGCAGACGATGATACAAAAAATCTTTTTGATTGGACACAAACATTGAAAAAATCGAAAATTCATTTTATCTATTGTTCGAAATTTTGAAACAAACATCACTTTACTTCAACTTTTTTTCATTTTCTGGTATATTTAATTAAATCGAACGTAAGTATTTTGCATTCACAAATGCCCTATCGATTACCTTTCCAACGATATACATATGTCCGGGTATATAAATAAAAGTTTACAAATGATATTGAATGGGAAAATGCAATTTTTTCGATTTTTGACCATTTTTTCGAAAATTGATTCCTTGATTTTTTACGACTTTGTGAAAAGTTAGGTCCCAAATTTTGGCTATCTTAGTTTCTCATGGGGGCCAACATATATACAAAATTTAAACGAAATCCGAGACCATGATTCCAGATTTTGATCGATTTGATATGGAATCGTCGATCTGTGAATTTTGCACTTATGCATCTTGTGTGTGAAAAAAGCGAATAATAAACCAATAAAAAAATCAATCGATGAGATTTTATGTTTAAAAAAAGTGTAGGTAATAATGATACGTTTTTGAAACGGAAAATATTTTTCATTGCAATGACTTTAACGTAATATTCAAAACAATTTAATTGGCATTGCACAGTATGCCAAGGTAAATTTATGAGAATCGTTTAAGCTCTTTCAAGAATCTATTTAAAATAAAATCCACCCGGGGGATTTGAAATTATTATAAAAAATGCATAAGTAAATTACAAACACGGGCTCGTAGGCCACATTTGATTGAAACAATTTTGAAAATGATGTGTACATTATCAAATACATTTGTTTCTTTTCACTCTTTAGATTTTAAATATGCTGAGTTCCGGAAAATTTTTGTTGAGCGACTGTGGCCCGAAGGCGAACACATACACACACACGAAAAAAAAAATAAAATAAAATAAACGTCAACAAAATGCGAATGGTTTAAAAGTGAATTTATGAGAGAGAGAAAAAAGCTGGAGCGTCAAGCAAGAGCATGGAAAATCATATTCGGGGATTTGTTCTGCATTTGTCGAACAAAATGTTCATATAAATGTTTCTGATACACAACAATACGGCATTCTAGACGACATTCGTGTCTCATATTAGCAGTGAGCTGGCATAATGTTTGGGATGTATTTCAGGAATTGTTATGCTGTTGATGTGTCGTTTCTTATACCATTTGTCGATTTATATTGTGTGTATGCATTCCGAGTGACAAAGACATCTTTTAATGTTCTCATACACAGAGAGAGGTAGAAAGAGCGTGTATACTTTACACAAATTTATGTATATTCAACGCCAAATTATTGAGCCACTTCATCGGTTCGCATATGTACTTGCGAAGCGAGGAGTATTTTCCTTTGGAATGGATAGAGAGCAAGGGAAAAAAACGAATACACAAAATAAATATAAATAAAAAAGCGAACAAAAAATAACGAACGAAAACAGAAAGAGAAAGAGAAAGAGAGAGGTTGGAGACGAGCGACATCGTGCCTATATGTGAGCGCAATTTGCGTATACATGATGTACACATAATTCTGTTACGTCAAATGGCTAGTTTATTCAAAGCACGTTTTTTAAAAGGTACACATTATACATTAACACATGCACGAAATTTCGATTACAATGCGCGATCTTTTTTCTATCAACAGTTTGCCAGCGCTATGTTGTTGGTGTGCGCGAGAGGGAGAGAATAAAACACATACAATGAGAGAAAGAGAGCGAGAGAGAGAGAGAGATGTGGAGTTGGTGGTGCGCGCGCGAATTGTATTCGAATGTATATTAGTTGACATTCCACGATGCCATTTTCTGGCAATGCTAGTTTTCATGCTGTCAATTTTTCC
>NW_022200230.1:0-3060 GCF_009176525.2 Contarinia nasturtii | reverse complement strand
AATTTTTTGACTATTGAAATTCTTTAAATTTTCTGGTCTTTAACGATTTTTAAAAGATGTTACCTGGATTAGTAAATCTGTATCATTTGGCCATTTGAAGGTTTATAATGACTAAAATGGTCTTAATTGATGAGATAAGATCAATTTGAGCATAGAAATGTAAAAATCCAACCAAAATTGTTATTTCTAAGAATCACATTTTTTTCGATATTTTTTGAGAAAGTTCTCTTCACTCTCGTTCAAGTCGCCACCCTATATGACGTATAACCTCATCAAAAAATGGCTGTTTTGGAATCAGCTCATGCTTATACAACTACTCTGGTCTGTAGAGCCAAATCGAGAAAAATTCATCCACCCTAATATATATGGGATGAAAATGCGTTTAGTAGACGTTGTTTTTGGTGCAGATGTTGCAAAGCACGACGATAATGACAGCTCGGCAACGCTCTATTAGAGATTAGTACCGCTGGCAACCGCAGAACTATATAGAATCATATGGAGTCATTTGGTGGCGCTGGCAAGCAATTTTGCCTTATCGTCATGCTTTGAGATGTTGTTGCTAGTTTAGTTTCCATTGCATTCGTCAGAGATATTTTATTCGATGGCGCCACTTTATTCAATGGCGTCACTTTGTTATTGGGAACGTATGAGTGAGAAACGGTTTTTATAGGCGATTTAATTGTTGCTGTTTTCATTGCATTCGGCGGTGGTGTTTTATTCAATGATGTGAATCAGTGATAGAGTGTGCTATATACACATAATGTATTTGGTTTTGACCAATGCATTGTATGGACATAGTAGCGCCTCTGGTGACGTTTACAAAGAACCACAGAAAACTACATTTGATCGTGATTTTTCAATAAAGCGTTAGACACGGTTACTCATTTTATTATATTACTACAATGCTTTATAAAAAAAATCTCTTTGCTATTGCAATAGTTTTTAAAACAAAAATTAATGTTTTTGTATATTAAAACCGAGTATCACTTGCGTTGTATATTGACAATGTATTTGAACGCGACTCGATTTAAGAAGCGCCATCTCTTTCACGCCAGGTTCTAATATATTTTTTTCTTGCAAATAAAATTGCAAAATTGTATAAATTGAATAAGTTTTGCAATAATAATAACGAAAATAATTAATAGAATTTATAATAAATAAAAAAAATTGAAAAAACACACAAATATTTTATATTATATGATTCACCAGAATAGCTTCACTTCGTGTTGTTTACGTTGATACTTTTGACAGGTATAAATGTTTGACAAATACATATTTTCTCCACGTAACCATCTCTACATGGTCTACAAGGCAAAGTCTACAAGGCAAAGCTACATATCATATAATTTATATCATCTCAACCGATGAATTTAACAGGAAGAGAAAAGATACTATTACTGGCGACCAATTTATTTATAAAAATTCACAAAATCCCAATAAAGAAGGCCCACAGAATGAAAAGATATTTCCTTCTCATTCAAATTTTATTGAACACGATCATTTTAATCCCCAACAAAACCAATATGATTTCACTTCAAACAATCAAAACAACTTTGATTATGGCAACCCTCAGCCAAATAATCCACAAAATCTTTATACACCCTTACAAAATAATCCCGTTCATCAAAATCCGATTAATTCAAATATGCACAACTATGATCCAAACATAGTACAGCAGCATCTTTATCAAAATTGGCAACCAAGAGAGGTTGCTAGAGATTCATTTCTTCGTAGATTGCGTTTGATTCAAAAATTCAGTGGTGAAAATTTTCAAGATTTAAAAGATTTTATGGAGATCTGCGGGAGCCTTTATTTCGCATGTTCAAATAAAGTGGAAGAATGCGAATTTTACGAACAATTAATTCTCCAGTTAAGAGGCGAATCACGCAATGTAGTGAAGAGACTTAAGAGACTTCCAACTCCAGATTGGATGAATATTAGACAAGCCCTGTTGAAACACTTTTCATATCTGTCAAATGAAGGGGTCTTAACAAGTCAGATTGAAAACCTTCGCCAGGAAAGGGATGAAAGTTTGACCAGTTACGCCGAAAGAACAAGAAAACTTCTCACCCAAAAGAATGCAATGTGCGAACATTTTACCAGTGAACAACGAGAAGATTTCGAACGCTTAGCGCGTCGTTCTTTTTGTAAAGGCATTTCGAACGCAAAGCTAAGGGAAAGAATGTTAATCAGAGGCCCTACTTCGCTGAACGATGCAATTTCTTATAGCATTGAAGCCGAAAACGACTCATCATTTGAGATTAACAGAAACGAACGGTTTTGCTCGTATTGCCAATCTCTTGGCCATTTAAACCGCGACTGCAAACGACGTACAAATAATAATGGAATGGAGCAATTAATAAATTTATTTTCTAACCTAAATCGTCCTGGTTAAAAATTGGCTACACTCTAACGCATAATTTTTCTTTTATAGATCCGAATCCAAATGAATTCAGAGTCAATTCTATCGAAATTAAACACTGGAATTTTCGCATATATCGCTGCATTAGAATTATCAGACTTGTTAAATCACGAGCAGTCTAAAGCCGTTTTTCTGGAATTCCTACGACTGCGACATAGAAACGACAAATCTGATATCGAGGATTTAATTAAGTGCTACACTTTGTGTACAGAATTTATGGAAAATAAACAAGCCTCTCTTGACTTCGAAATCATTAACCAGATTTTGGACGTTTGTCCATCATATTTTTGGGAAACCATAACGAACAAGTATAGATTTAAGCGTGAGGGTATTACCTCAATAATCGATAAACTTCAAGACGAATGCTTGAAAAATATAGCTTGCCATTTTGATTATATCAGATTCAGGAGATTTCTCACAAACAAACTGTAATAATTTTTTCCTTTGTGAGCATAACCCTTTCTTTTTTTTTTTTTTTTTAAATGGCCAACATTTTAATTCTTTTACTCTTCATAGCTTCCATTTATTGTTGTCAAAGAGAAATAGTTATAAACGAAATGGGGAGCCTTCATTTCTTTGACAACTACCATAGACTCAACTATTATATAAATATCTCACAACAATATGAGAACATCGAC
>NW_022200229.1:0-3191 GCF_009176525.2 Contarinia nasturtii | reverse complement strand
ATCCATTTTGCACAATTAGATTTCAAGTTTCCCGTTACAGTTTCTTTGGCTCCGAAAAAAAACGGAAAATACTCAAAGTGAATTGGTTTCAAGAGAATCTTTCTCACATTTCCTTGTGTGTACGTGTGCCTCAGTTATTTAATTGTTCTCTTTGGTATTATTTGTCTCATGGTTCAACGTCCCAAAGAGAATCTTTTGAAAATAGTGCCCTTTCATGTAAATGCAGACAATTCTTATAACTTCTCGTAACATGAGCAGTCAAAATAAACAATTTTGTCATTCCATCGACAATCGAGTGTCATGATGCTATGCTTTGTGAATGAAATGACATTCCGATGTGCCATTTATTTGAGTTTCATTCTATTCATGACCGGAATTTATCTGGAAATATATTTGTGCCGATTCACCAAAAACCACAACTAATTGCGGGCTTTATTAGCCATTCCACGCTATTGAATTTTCATGCTGTGAATGGTAAAACAATACAAATCTTTGAGCGAAAATTGGTACTTGGAATTCTGAATTCTCGTAATTGCTGATTTACTCTATTGAATAGAGAAATTTAACACTGAAATGGAAACCAAAAAATTCTCGGTAAACCACAATATGAACATAAAAATAAATAAAAATCTGGAAGAGAAGCACATTAAATAAAACAATTATTGCGTTTCAACTGAGTTATTTAAATGGTTTTATTGCATAAAATAGATGCGATTTTTTGGTCATTTCCTGTATCATGCACATTTTTGATTAAATTCTTTTGATTTATTTCTATGAATATGCACTGGTTTGCAGAAACAAGGAACAGCGTTCTTGAATGAAATTCCCATTTTTCTGCTCGATCCGGATATTTTAGCTTAACTATATGATATATTTACGCAATTTTTCCATTCACTTATGTTGCTCGTTGTTGTATTTTTTTTATATTATCCGTAGATCCGTAAATTCTCGTCTGAAAGAACAAATGAATGTTAAAACGAAACCGAAAAATTGTGTCATGCTAAAAATCAAGCCTTAAACAGACTTGCACGTACAAAAACCAAGTGGAAAACACATTCCGTATTTTTTTGGCGTGAATCGTCGAATATTCTGAGACGGGAAAAGGTATGTATATTTGTCTATATATTAAATGTACGGAATGTATATTTCCTATGTGCTCGGCACACCAAATCATCTTATATACCGTTTTATGTGTATGTTTCTATGCGGAACGATTTTTCTTCATTTCCCTTGCAAACGATGCCGTCTCCGCACAATCGAGTCAATCGAGTTTGAGTGATTTCATTTACTTTGTGTTTTCCTTTATCGGTTCATTCAAAAGCAACATCAACGGAGTAGTTGAAAATCAATCTGAAATAAGGAGTGCAACGAACAGTAAGAGATTAACTCAAAAGTCTCGATAAATTTGATTTGATTCATAAATTTAATCGAAAATTGAGCTATCAATTCAAATAAGCTCTTTGAATTCACCATGTTCAA
The DNA here is from genome assembly GCF_009176525.2 of Contarinia nasturtii. Classification (NCBI taxonomy): domain Eukaryota; kingdom Metazoa; phylum Arthropoda; class Insecta; order Diptera; family Cecidomyiidae; genus Contarinia; species Contarinia nasturtii. The sequence continues at coordinate 1,712 of NW_022200229.1, read as the reverse complement.
ACTATCATTTTCAGCTCAAGTTTTTCCAAAGCAGATTAACATACAATCATATCAAAATGTGACATTCAAACTTGCACAGCTTCAATTGATTTGCTGAACGAATAAATAATAAGCGAAACAGATATAAATTTTCTGAATGCGACAAATCTGATTTCGCGTGCTCAATAAATTGCACAGATTTCACGCACACAATGACATTCGTTAGTCTTGTCAAGATCATTCGTAATCATAATGACATTCGTAATTCAATCAAAAAATAGTGACACAATGGTTGACATTTGCTTATGGAAAATATTAACTCTTCTCCAATTTTTTTTCACTCGAAATTCCCTGGCTCATGATTGATTGCATATCAGTCGGGTATAAATGTTTTGTGTGTCAAATAAAATTCAGACAAAAAAACGTAATTTGCTTTTATTCAAAAAATGCGAAAAGTGCCACATGTCAAATTGAATCGCATAAAAATATAAAATATGTCAAACTATAATATACTGCTTTGGACACATTTTGGTTTATGGATTTATTAGAAGCACGGTTTTTTCGGCTCAATTCCGCCTGGCTCATGCATATATATGCATCTGACGACGTAACTGATTCGTTTTTGATTTAAATTTATTTAATTTGCTCTATTCAAGGGACAAAATCTTCCTCTTTGATTTCAGACCAATGTAAATATTTGATATGGCTTAACGCCAGCGAAATCCCGTTGTATAATTGCACTTTTTACGGATCAACAAACACCTTAAGGTTTAAAATGCTAATCTACTTTAGATGCGCGCTTTGTTGTTCTTCTGCACTCTTTGCTGTGTCGCCTGTAAACGTGCCAATGTAAACAAGTGATGAGCGTGCGAGTTTCAATGCTTGTCTTTTTTCTCTTCACCCCGGTGTAAATTGTCATCACATAAAATTTTCATATAAGTGAATCAATAGCAAAAGAAAATAATTGGATATCCCCAACGTTTTTACACTCGTTTCGATTTGCGGCGACAGTGTGTGTTTTTGGTTGAAATGACATTGTATTGAATACAATTCAATGACAGAAAAGGTATGCCATTTGACAAACAGAGTGCAGTAAAAAAACGAAAATTACGTATTTATTTTGCGATGAGGCTTTGAGCGATGCTGTTTTTCTAGAGATTATTCCTTCGGGTATTCAATGTCGATCTCTTTTTTGAGTCAATAAAATCGATAAATTTCAATACAATGGCATTTGATGGTGTTGACGCAGTTTTATGCTATTGTATAGATAAAGAGAGAGGTATGAGCTAATGAAAAATAAAACGATCCACTGCTATTGTGGAAATAAGGGAATTTAAATATCTGTCCCTTTGCGTGTGTCAATGATATCGAATTTTTGCATAACATATATTGGTTTTCTCAACATTTATTGAATTTTTTTGGTGACCGGTCATATTTTCCCCGGTTACAATTTCCTCCATACAAATCTAATGGAGAATTTATGTCCGAAATATTGAAGAAAATAATTCCTTTTAAAATTTGGTCATATTTTCCCCAAGAAAAATAGTTTATTTTCGGGAAATTGCGGCCAAAAACCCAGGGAGACTATTTCCAATTCGGTTTGGACGTAATTTCCCGGGGAAAATATTACCAAACTGATGGAGAATTTACATCCAAAACTAAATGGATACAATTTCTCCATACATTTTTTTTCAAAAAATGGAAGAAATTGTGGCCAAAATTCGAAAAAAAAT
>NW_022200228.1:0-2437 GCF_009176525.2 Contarinia nasturtii | reverse complement strand
TGATATTAAAATTATTTTGAGCGTTTTTAATTTAGTTCAATCTTATAATTTACAAATGTGTTTTTAGTCCAGGAAGTGACATCGGCAACCAATCAGTATCAAAAATCAAATCATCTTATACAGAATTTAACGCTCTTCAAAATGATAATAGCCACTTTTTAATATTTTTCATGTGGAAACACCCTAATGTGCAATGAATGTTTTTGACGATGAAGATCCGATTTTTACAAATTGACTCCTTTCTGAAGCGTAAGAATTGATCCAATTCAGTGTTTCATTGCTGAGTGGAAACTTAGCCAATTTACGTAATAACAGTAGGCGACTGATGGAATCAAATGCTTTCTTTATGTCTGCATAGAACACGTCAGTTTGTGTTTTCCACTCGAAAGCTTTGTGTGTGAAGCTAACAAATTCCATTAAATTCGTCTCTATGAATCGGTTTGCCAAAAATCCATGCTGTTGTTTAGAGAGTTTGGGAGCTATAATCAGGCTGAGTTGATATGGTGAATCGCTTTTTCGAAAACTTTTGCAAGATTATACATTATCGTTACTCCTCTGTAGTTCGAAATATCCGTCTTTTTCCCAGATTTAAATATAGGGGTAATACTTCCGATTTTAAAGATGTCTGGGTACTTTCCAGTTTTAATTGATTGATTGAAAATAATGCTCAACGGAGAAGCAAGAGATTCTGCACATTCTCGTAGAAATAATGGTGGTAAATTATCAAGGCCCTGCCCTTTGTTCAAATCTATAGTTGTCAAGATATTCCATACTGTTTCTGGTTGAATTTATAGACAATACACAAAGAGTTTTCCCTTTGATAAAGAGAATTCAACACACACTGCTTCCAGTTCCTCCATTTCTGCAGTTTTAACTTCCTCACAGTCAATTTCATTGAGTACCGCAATCAATACGCCACCCCCTTTATCTGTGATTATGTTAGAATCGGATCGGTCTTTCCTGAAGACCCGATACTTGTCATATATGAATTCACCATTAACATGACCGGTTTTCAACCAAGTCTCGGTAATAGCGATAATATCGTACTCCATCGGGACAGAAGATCTGTATAAGTCATCCTTCACGCTCATAACACTTCGCATATTCTCGTAGAACATCTTTAACCTTTATATGCTCCTGGTGTAGAAAACTACGCATATCATTTTTTTTTTAATTTTTTTTTCGAAAAATTCTAAACCAATTTTTATGAAACTTCTTGACTTTAATTTTTGCTTTATTTTAAACATAAAAAAATGTTACCCGATGTAAAAAATATTTTTCGCATCGCAATATTAAAAAAATTACATAGACTACCTTCAGTGAGTAGATTTCTACTCATATGGGATTTCAACGTATTTTACGGAAAAAACGTCATTCAGTCAACGTTTGTTTGCAAGTTTAGTGAGTGTGTGCAATGTTGTGTATTGTTATGAAATTTTCTGAAGAATAATTTCAAAAATATAACATGGCTAGACCAAAATATCTTACACAAGAGGAGTTGGAAACACTATTGAATGAGACTGACGACGAAAATGCCGACATTAGCGATGACGAATGTGAATTACAAGAAGACAGTTTGATTGAAACAAGTGATTCTGATGTTGAAGAACCGGACGATATCGAAATTGATGGCTCAGCAGACGATATTGAAATTGATGAAAATGTTGATCTATCGTTTATTTCAAAAGATGGCATAGTTTGGAACTCTGAACCAGTGACAGATCGAAGTGGAAGATTGCGTAAAGAAAACGTTATCACACTTCGTCCGGGACTAACAAGATTTGCAAAGAACCGTGTTGATTCTATCAAAGATGCATTTCTCCTTTTCTTTCCATCACCAGTTGAAAACATTATTTTGAAGAATTCGAATGCGTATGCAAAGGCGACGTATGGCGAAAATGCCATCGAAATCGATTCAAACTTATTACATGCGTATATTGCTGTACTAAACTTGGCCGGTGTATACAGGTGTGTTTGTAGGCTTTTCCCTTTTCGAAGAAATAATTTTTTAAACTCACAGTTCGAATATTTTCACAATATACTTTATTTAATAACTTTTCTGATAACTTATGTTGTACTGCTTAATCCGGAACTAAATAAAAACTGAACACTTATCAACTATCGATGCCGAGCTTATATACTTTTTGAGCATCCAGAGCGAGCCAATCATAGGCCCGGAAAGTGTCGTCATAAAGCGACAGCCAATAAAAAGATAAGATTTCCGACTGTTTAAAGTTCAAAAGTATCAAGCTCAAAGTCCAAAGACCCCGGTTCAAAGTCCAAAAGTACGCGGTACAACGTACAAAGGTCCGTAAACTATATTTATGACCCTTTATCTCAAAATAGTTCAAAGTCCGGTTTCACGAGGACTGTAGTCCAAAGTACATAGGGTCCGGTATACGATTCCAGAGAATAGTTAATCTCGCGTCCATGTAGA
>NW_022200227.1:1789-3085 GCF_009176525.2 Contarinia nasturtii | reverse complement strand
CCACTCTATTTCTACTTTTCATCAACGATATTGTAAATTCCATTGATGACAACGACATTTTTATCTCTCTGTTTGCTGACGATCTGAAATTGGCAACTTCAATCACTGACACCAATGACACTATCAAACTTCAAGTGGCAATTGATAAATTAAAGAACTGGTGCGAAGCAAACAAACTTTACCTAAATCTCGACAAATGCTCTGTTATGTCGATATCAAAAAGGAGAGAGAAAATCATGTGCTCCTACTCATATGGCAGTCACAATTTTAAGAGAGTAAGCGAACAAAGAGACTTGGGAGTAATTTTCGACAGCAAACTCAACTTCGTCAAACACATCGATTCAATCGTGGCAAAAGCAACATCAGCGCTCGGATTCGTGAAGAGATTCTGCTACGATATTCCTGATGTCAATACTCTCAAGTCGTTATACTGCGCCCTCGTACAATCAATCTTGGAGTATGGCAGTTTAGTATGGCTACCGTACCATAGCATTCACAAGAACAAAATTGAATCTTGCCTTCGTCAATTCTCAATGTTTGCACTCAAGGAGTATCCAAACATCTCGAATGACTACAAAATTTCATCGTACAGCGCTCGCCTGGGCAAACTAAACATGCAATCACTCGAAAGGCGCCGTATAAATGCATCAATTTTATTCATATTCGACTTGATGCAAAACAACGTTCACTGCCCATCACTGAAGACTGAAATGGCCCGCAATCAAAATGGACGTAACTTGAGAAGTGTCGAGTACTTCAAAATCAATGACAAATTCTTCCGAATCAATCCATCCGTTCCACTCAACCAAATGTGCAGAATGTCAAATAGGGTCCACGAACTATTTTCGATGCAATCAAAGAGATCAACTTTCAAAAATCGACTTTTATCCTTAAGCGATGATCACTTTTCTAACTTGTCATTGGTGTCCAATTATAACACTGTTTTCTTAAACGAGCAAATGTGATACATTGTGATTTATTTTTTATATAGATATAGTATTTGAAATTATATTTATTTATTAGTTTTCGACTCATCGTATCCGCGTGCAATTTGAAAATATTAACTATTTATAAGTGTTTTTTGCTGTTTGACGGGATAACTTTTGGCTATTACAGTAAGACGTAGCTAATTGTTTATTTATTCATTTATTCATTTATATGTTATAATGATGTAATTTTTACTTTGGCCATGGGGGGCGTAGTGACCACTGCGAATTCGGCGGCCCCATTCGGTCTATTTACCTTTACCGTGCAGCCTGGGATGGTGGCTGAGTGTTCATTCGATCTACTGACCCG
>NW_022200227.1:0-1779 GCF_009176525.2 Contarinia nasturtii | reverse complement strand
TGGGATGGTGGCTGAGTGTTCATTCGATCTACTGACCCGGGCTGGTGGACCGTGTGGGTGACCGTTAGAATATCGTATGTGGTCGTAAGATTATTATTGAAAAGATGTGGTTTTTAACGGTGATCAGATGTTTACCATAGTATATCACTGATTCATACCTTTTTCCCACCAACAAATGTATAAAAATTGTAAAAACTCAAATGATTCAGCCAGTTTTGGCGGTGAATAAAGATTATTATTATTATTATTATTATAAAACGTGAAAAATCTGATTTCAGTGTTTGTTCCGGAATTCCATAGGTAAATTTGATTTAAAGTTGATGATTCATCGATTGAATAGCTGAACGCTTTGATCTATAACTTTACTTGAATAAAAATCAGCTAAAATAATAACAAAATCAGCTTACAAATACAAGAAGTTAATCAAATAATAAAATTAGTTATATAAAAAGTTTGATATAAAACGTGTAAAATCTTATTTTCTTGTCGATTCAATTCGAAAATTGAGTGTTTGTTCCGGAGTTCCATAGGTAAATTTGATTTAAAGTTCATTCATCGATTGAATACCTGAACGCTTTGAGCTATAACTTTACTTGAATAAAAATCTGCTATTTTGATATAAAACGTGAAAAATCATATTTTCTTGTTGTTGATTCAGTATGTTGGATATTAATTCAAAAATTGAGTAATTGTTCCGGAGTTCCGTAGGTAGGCTGAACGCTTCGCGCTATGCCAAATACCGATATTTGCTTTAAAAATCATAAAAATATACGGAAATGTGATAATGTGTTGACTAGATCGATCACTCACAAGATCGATCGGGCATTATGGCTAGGTTTTTTTCGAAAAATCATCTCAATAGCAACAAACTCAGTCATTTTAATCAAAATCTTACGTATTACAAAGTACGAATCAAAGTCTTCTGATTCCCATACAAATTCTTGAGAAAACGTCATTTCCACGAAAAATAATTTTCCTGCATGAATTTCCCAAAAAAAAATAGTTTCGTGGATTGGGCTCAGGAATAGAAAAAAAATGTTTCTTGTTGATAGCTGAAAATATGCATTATAATAATAATTATATTTGAAATATGCTGGTCACAAACAAACCGAAAACGATTTTAAAGCTTTATATTCATCAAGCAAAATTGAGTTTTTTCCGGAGTTCCATAGGAATTTTTTTATAACTGATTCAATCCCATAGATGATAATTTCACTAATAAACTGATATTTTTTGCTAGTTGCTATTTTATTTCTAATTTCACTATTTTAACACATATATTAATGTTAAAAAAATGTTAAAGCTTAAATGTTTATATTGTTTGCTTTTATTTCATTTATTTATTTATTTAGTCTAAGGAAAAAGAAAATCTCAAAAGAATGGATTTCACTACCATAAAAGGCTTTAGTGGCGGTACTCTCTACTATGTACATGAAGAGAAGCATTTATATGTGAGAAAAACGAGCAAAAGTGGGGTCACATATCTTGTTTGTTATGATACAATCACAAAGGATAAAAAGAAAAATTCCAATATCGTTGAATGTTCGGCACGTTGTCAAGTGGACACATCATCCAGACTACATAGGACATCTTCTCATAATGGCCACGAAAATCACGAGGTAACGTATCGGGACTTGGTGTCATTGAATGCAATGAAAGATCGGTGCCGGTATTTGGCCGAGAATTTTCCATTCTCTGCTCACCTAATACCGATTAAAGAAATTTATTTGATTGAAATGTCTAAGTAAGTAATTAAAAAAATAGTATGGAGTTGGAGTT
>NW_022200226.1:2912-5600 GCF_009176525.2 Contarinia nasturtii | reverse complement strand
TGTACCATACGAAATATAATTGAACCATGCTAATTTCGAATTGTACCTCACTGAAACTAATTGTACCATGGTAATTTCGAATTGTATAGTCGTTTGCTTTAAGATCTGTGCTGTCAAATCAGTTCAAATAATTTGTGAACGCATTCAAATTAAAAAGTTGAATAGCGGAGCCGGTCAGGTTTTTTTCTCAACTCACTTTTCTATATGTCTTGATGCATGTGTTGAGTAATATGAAAGTTTTGATATTATTTTCAATATAAAAATAATATACAATATTTTAAAAATTTCAAATTTTACAAAAATTATATGCTCAAAAATTCTAGTAATGTAATTTGAGTATTTATAACACATAGTAACAACAGTATTTGGAAAGCAGTGGAAATATTGTAGGGAATAATGTCAATAGGTGTCGCCATGTTATATAAATTGAACATCAGTTTCATTAAATTCAATGAAATATCAATAATTTTATTTAAAAAAAAAATTTGATCAAATTAAATGAATATAAAATTATTGCATATCCGTTTTGTTATATAAAAAAAATTATATTCAATGATTTCATTGTGTCTCATTGACACCATCTCAAATGTAATACACCAATACAACCAATGCGCAGGTAAAAGCTACTTGTTGTCAGAAACTTTCATTTGTGACATTTCAAAGTGAAAGATGTTTGTTTACAAACAACACTGAAAAAAATTGTCGATTCATTCGAAACAGTCTGGTGTTATTTGGTGTTTGTTTTTATATTTTTTGATGATTTTTCTGAATTTATTTGTATAAAAATGAAAATTGTCTTTGTTTTTTTTTAGAAAATGAAAGATACATTAATTTATGCGTGATATCTAGTTAGTACGAGCACCAATTTCCTCCTGTCTGGATAACTTCGTTGAGACGAGTCGTCATTGAATTGTAAAGATGATCAATGTAATCGGTGCCACGAAATGACTCCCAACGTTCTTGTGCCTCCAAAAAAATTTCTTCTCGGTTTGCGAAGCCGCCACTTGGCCATTGATAAACCATTTGCGCCCAGACATTTTCAATTGGATTTAAATCCGGACTCTTTACAGGCCATTCCATCAATGTGATTTCTGGATGCGATGCAAACCATGCTCGTGAAACATACGACGTATGAAAACGAGCATTATCCTGTTGGTATGTGAATTCTTGAGTGCTTTCTCCATACGTAATGGCCATCGATGGTAAATACACCTCTTCTAAAATCGATGTGTACTCTTCACTGTTCACATGTGCTGTTGTTTGACAAATTTCGCCAACACCACCTTTTGTCACGTATCCCCACACTCCACATGTAATTCGGCCAGTAGTATGGGTGTTTTGAACGTACTTGGGATTGTAACGTTGTTTTTTCGGTCGCCATAGGCTCATTGCTCGATCGTTATGCGATTTAAAGGTTTTTTCGTCGGAAAAAACCACCAAGTCCCAATCTCTCCCATAATTTTCCTCGGCAAATTCAACACGAATCGCTTTTTGTTCGGGTGTCAATTCCGTTTGGTAAGCTGGAATGTGGTGATACAGCCCATTTTCACGGAGACGACGCCGAATTGTGTCATATGAAATTTCGTAGTCAGGAAACAGACTACTCACCGTGATGAACGGTTGCTGCCGAACACGCTCAACGATATCCAAATCAGTGGCAGCATTGGTTTTGCGTGGGCGATGACAAAATTTATAGTTGGTCTCAACGGATCCAGACGCTAGGAATCGGTTGACCCACAATGCCACGGTATTTTTCTTTTGAAAAAAAAAAACGGAAATTATTAGCTTCGTTTAATTACTCCTCGTATATTCCAAATACTCACGTGTACATTGAGCTGATCGGCAATTTGTTGATAGGTAATTCCGCCTTCATATAATGCAATCAACTTGCCTTTCATTTCGGGCGACAATGGTTTATTTCGATCTTCTCGCTCCATTTTGAAAATACGAACTAATTTGCATTTTACACATCAACTTATATTCCAAATACATGTTTGAAAACCAAAGTTTGCTAGATATGCAAGAAAAGCCAACTCGATGAATAAGCGATAATTTTTATTTGTTTTCAAAAAATCCAATGATGTGCAGATGCACAGTATGAGTTTCGTGTATATGATGCACACTACATTCTTGATCAACCGCATATTAAGGCCACTGTTTATCACATATTTTCAAGCATTGCACTTCATTATTTTTCTCCCATTTAACTTAAATCAATATTTGAGTGGGTGCCAATTTTGAATAGAAATGAAAACAATTCAATTTCAATTTATTTGAAACGTATATATTTGGTATTAATTGAAATAAATTGCCCAGGAAAAATATTTTTTATGTATCATTTTGAATTGGCGCGTTTCTAAATCCATTCAAAACTAGCAGCCATCAAAAATCAAACATTCTAAATTGTAATATTCTTTCCACATAATAATGAGCAATACATTTTATTTTTCTTGGACGATTTTAAAATATCTAATTTTTCCAAAACCACATTTGTTTGGCTCTTAATTTTTTATGGACATAATACGCACAATAAAATACGCATCAATTTAAAATCGATACCTAAAAATTATTTCTTTTTAACAATTCTGAACTGACAAGAATATATTATTTTTCTGAGCCGATTTTAAAATGTTTCGTTTTATTGAAGCAATCGTAAATTGGCCGCTAATTTTAAACAAATTTAAAAAT
>NW_022200226.1:428-2902 GCF_009176525.2 Contarinia nasturtii | reverse complement strand
TATTTTTTTCGGCCAATTTTGAATTGGTCAGTAAAAATTATTTTTCTGAGCCGATTGTTAAATGTTTAATTAATTGTGGAATTCATTCAAATTGAGCGGCAACCTGAATATTGCTTCAAATAAATTCAGTATTTTAAAATCGCATCAGAAAAATAATATCTTCTAATTAAATCAAAACAAAATTGTCGGAGAAAAATATTTTATGGATCAATTTAAAATGTAAATATGGGATCGCTATATGATATTTTGATCGCTTCAAAAGAATGACTTTAACAGAAAATTTCACTTCGGCAAGATCACTGATTTTCTCTGGTAATTTTGGAATGTCCCATTTATTTTAATCAACATTCAATTGAACTCTAATTAAAATGCAATTTTAAAAAAACCATACTTTTATTTAAAAAAAAAACTTAGGTGTAATGATTTCATTTGGAAACCAAACAGTACACGGAAATAAAATAATTTTATTGAAATTCGAAAAAGAAAATGAAAAAAATGACATGATGACGAACATAACATTAGGTTAAGCGTATTTTTATTCAGCTGGAGCATTGTCAAAGCTGTGCTTCGGCTTATTCATTGGCTGGCGAAAAAATCAACGAACGTCGGCACAACTCAAGTTGACTGGCAAAGCACACAGTCTTTGTTTTGTTGGTCCGACTGGCTCGTTTGCTAGCATTCATTTTGATGGCCGACTTCTTCGTAGTGCCCTTCGTAATAGCCGCCTTCTTCTTTGAACGAGTTGCCTTTTGTCAATGAAATGATGAAGATAAAAAATAGCATTACAAAAATTGAAAATATTGAATTGAAAAGTTCAAATTACAACAATGCCACAACATATATTCAAATTTCTATGAAACAATTTGAAAAAAATCATTCAAGTAGAGCCAACGCCAATATTAAATTATATGACCTTTTATACTTACATTTGCCATTCCTTGGAATGGAGACAAAGCTGGAACTTTTGGTGTTCGTTGACCATTTGATACCAACTTAGATTTGGTACGACTTTGCAGTGGCGGTGACGGATTCAATGTGGCTTTTAAAGCATTTCCATTGCCAACTGACTGCGTCACACGTGAAGATGGTTTTTTCACGTTTGATGATGGCGAAGAAGATGGCAATGAATTGACGACAGAATGAGTGGCCGATCTCAAAACACGGGTTGATGTTGCCACTGGTGTGGTGTATAGTGAGATCGAAGCCAATGCCGATGAAACCACTTTCTTATGAGGCGATCTTTGCGATGGAATTGTTGGCACAACAGTGGCTTGGGCAATCGTATTTGGTGTGAATGGCGATGTTGTTGCATCCACAGTCAAAGGCGATGTTGCTGCATCCACGGTCAAAACAACATCACGATTTTGATGAACTTTTGCTTTGTCCTTCTTTTCCACCTCGTACTTGCGGATGCGACGCAACTTTGTCAAAAACGAGGCTTTATGGTCATTGGGGAGCCAAATTCCTTTGAACTGTACGGCCAGTGCAGCTTTATACAAATTCAGTACACTTTGACCAGCATATTGAGCTGAACGCGCTTGCTTCTTTAAGAAGGCTTCGAACTGGATCCGCATGATGACACTTTCATTTGGTTTTTCATCGGAATGCGTTCCAAACTTCTCAACACGACGATCTTTTTTATAAAATCGCGCTCCAGCGATGCATCCTGGTTCATTCATGCAGTCCAAATAAATTGTCTGTGCATTTTCGCCAGATTTTTGATAGACAAATTCGTCATCACATCGATAATATTTTTCGGATACTAAAAATAATGAATTAAACGAGATTTTTAAGTAAAATTTATGAAAAACTGGCTAAATAAATATATAAAATTACCTCCAATCGGTTCCATTTTATTCCAAAGGATTGTTCGATGAGTTATTGAAAAACGGTTGCCAATATACAAACAATTGTAAATACTGCGTCCAGTCGACTCGATTGCAATGAAATATTTGAATTACCCGGCTACTATTCCAACAAACCTGAAACGAAATATCACAAAGAATCAATTCTTTGATACAAATCAATAAAATACAACAATAAATGAACTTATCTGATTGGCTTTAGTTGATTCGATGAAAGGAATCACTATTTTTTCACTATTTTCAGGTAATTTATTAAAATTTATTCATTTTGATAGTTTAAAAAATACAACAATGCATTGTTTACATTCTTTTTTGTCATATTGCTTACATGACGCATGAGTTGTCAGCTTTAACTCTCATTTCATGGCGACATCTTTTGACATTGTTAATGTCAGCCGTCTCCATCGTAAAATGTGTCACATTATTTGAATTTTGAATGGGTATGTTGTTTATTTAAATATTTGACATTTCACTGTAACAGATCTTATAGCAAATGACTATACCATGGTATTTTCGAATTGTACCTCACTGAAACTAATTGTACCATGGTATTTTCGAACTGTACCTCACTGAATCTAATTGTACCATGCTAATTTCGAATTGTACCTC
>NW_022200226.1:0-328 GCF_009176525.2 Contarinia nasturtii | reverse complement strand
ACCTCACTGAATCTAATTGTACCATGCTAATTTCGAATTGTACCATGGTAATTTCGAATTGTACCTCACTGAATCTAATTGTACCATGGTATTTTCTTAGGCACACAAAATTTCAAGAAATTCCGATTATAAACGAAAAAATTTCATTTTCACAAAATTGACACATTTTTCAAAAAAAAAGTTTTCTCTCCAGAAATTGGATCTTGTGTATGGGAGCCATACTTATTTTTTATCCGATCGTCTTGAAAATTTAAGGAAGTTATTTTCTATCGAAAAAAATTAGGCACACAAAATTTCAAGAAATTCCGATTATAAACGAAAAAATTTC
>NW_022200225.1:0-7229 GCF_009176525.2 Contarinia nasturtii | reverse complement strand
GAATTTTGAGAAAATTTTTCCGAACGCTGGGGATGTTTACTGGTTAGTTAGATTCGGTTAGTACGATGCAAAACTGCTAGCAACATGCAAAGTGTCAAAACTGTGAAGAAAGATCAGACGTTGAGACCATTGCAAGAATATTTGTAATGATAAAAAGACGTTACCTTTTCAAAATTTCAAAGGATTGCGGTTTTCCTACACGCGCATAGTCATAATGGCGTATAACTATATTAGGTCATTGAAAAAATTGCTCAAAAAAAAACGATAAAAATTTGTATGTGAATGAAGACGAGTTGCTAAAACTTATAGGTGATTTCGTTTTACTTGATGACGCAAGTGCAGCATTAAAAAGTGTTTGTGATTCTGAAGTTGGTTTGGCATCAATGTCAAATTTGGAAAATGATGCAATTTCACCGACAAATTCATCGATTGATAATAATAATTGTATTGAAGAATACCAATTTCATACATTCGATGATGTCAATTTGAATGAAATGCAAAATGATACAAGATCGACGGGTGGTGATTGGATCGAAGAAATACAATTGCAATCGACCGATGAGAACAATTCCAATCAAACATAAAATGTTGCTTATGAATGTTCAGGTGATAATTTGGTGCAACAAATACAAACAAACGCAGACGCCGATAAAAGTTTTAATTATAAACACAACAAGTGAAAATTTGATGCAACAAACACAAATGAACGCATCAGACGACATCGATTTTCAACAAAGAGATGAAGGGTCACAAACGCATTCGTACGGTGATATTGATTACGGGCTTACACCCCCCTGTGCCCGTGTATGTCTGACACCCTAAGTTCGATTCCGTATAGTGATTTGCTTGACGACCTAAACCGATTCATTTCATCATATTATAATTTAAAATCGAACTCTATGTATATAATAATATAAGTTCAAAGAAGAAGAAAAAGTTCATAAAGTTAATAAGTTTAAAAATGTCGAACGAACAACATCAAAAATTTCTTTCGTATTTCTTACGATTTCATTTATTGTCTCATGAAATGGAATTCATCGAAAATCGTCTAGTGAACCACGAACAAAACAACCGCATAAGACTTTTAATTGATTTAATTTAATTGGTGGCTTATTCTTATCAATCTCATCCCTATCGTTTTATGGATCCAAGCGACCCATAACTCAAACTTGTTCGAACAAAGTCGCAAAGTAGTCGCGTTATGCCATCTGTTACTGACACGTTGAAATACCTAAACTTATAGAACTTCAGCTATAATGAGCACATGTTTCAGAAAAAATATGCGAGGAAAACTAGATGACGTGCCGCATAAATTTTATTTGTCCATATGATTTTCATACAAAATATCGTTTTTGTGTATTCTCTTTTGTGCGGATCTTCTTCAAAGCATAAATGAAGAAGAACCGCTCAAAAGAGAATATATGCGTAAGTTCAAAAACTATACACAAGCGTGAAGTTTCAAACGTTTCGGTAATAGATGCGGAGTCCCAAAACCCCTATATTTTTGTATAGGAAAGTTCAAATTCACGATTACCAGTGCCATCTACAGACCGAAATCAGATATGAAAACGGGTGCAGTTGAATGAATAATTAACAAACATTCTATCAGCTGCAGTTGAATGAATAATTAACAAACATTCTATCAGCTGCAGTTGAATGAATAATCGTATTGACACATATTTAAATTTTCGTTAAATTTAATATTTGCACAAATTATGCATGCAATTGTATATTACTTCTATATTATAAATAATACAAACATACGAGTGAAAAGAAATATTTGCATTTACACCAAAAAAATTCTAATGGCGGCCCCACATCTGCATATATTTTATGTTTATAATGATTATGACGCTTTTGATGCATTCAGAATCAGCGTAATTGAAAATATAATCATTACATATTTTACTTAAAATACGAGTGCATTTTTATTGAATGTAATTGTTTTATATTATATATCATTTATAATTCCAATTTAATTTGTATCAAATAATTCATTTAAAATAATGAAAAACGAAAGCTAGAAAGCATCATGCTTTAAGCTTGCATGATCAATATGAAGTTGAAACGTTCAATTTTCAGCTGTCAAAAATTGTTTTGAATTTACAATGAAAGATATAAAAACGAATCAGAAATGAGTTCTGGTTCAAAAGAAGCAAAATACTATTTTCGATTTCTGCTGGTTCAACAACTCCACAAGATTCAGAAAAAAACTCTTAAAACTTCTATTTTCTAGTTGAATGAAAAGCGAAATTCAATTTTTTTAAACCGATTACGTTAATTTTTTAATCATTGCATGTGAAAAGAGAATAAAAAAGTTTTAAAAAAGGGTGGACAAGCCACGTTGAACCAAGATATGGTTATCCGTTGATTTATATTTTTTTATTCCGAATCGGAGCTCGAGTAGTGTAAGCGGCCAATGTTTATGTCGCAGTGGACATTGATGGATGTGGATGGAGGATGCTCCATCAAAACGTGTTCAGTTTCTAGTTCTGGCGGCAAGGACATTGAGAACAATCGTGCCTTTGTTAGATCGTTAGCTTGTTCGTTGGATTTTGCGCAGTTTGGCGTGGATTTTAAGCGCGCATATGTCCGTTTTGACGGTTGATCACGGGAAGCAAATGGCTCATCCGAATTCGGAGACGATTTGTGCAGAATTCGGTTATCTAGATTTGGTGCTACACCAATAACCAACACATTTTGCGTTTTTCTCTTTCGTCCGCGTACACCAACGGGAATATTTGAAATATTTTGTAGAAGCCGAACAGGTGGTTGACTTTGTCGATTGTTTGTCTGGTTCGGTGATGTTTCCAACAAGAATTTTTCAAAATCGAAACTACGGACAATATTTAATTTCAGTCCAAGCGAGATTCCAAGTTCATCAATATACTTCTGTACGGCAAGTGTTACTGAAATAAATGACGAATGAATCTTAGAAACAAAATCATAAATAAAAGAAAAATATTTTTGCCTACTTTGCAAAACATTGCGTGGCGTTAAACCATCAGAAAAAATCACCAATTCAGGGAAATTCTTTTCCATAAAATGGCTTGATAAAACCTTGCAACCTTGAGATGAGGCACATTGACACAAGTATTTAATGCCATCATTGCCAAAATTTGTTGCAGCTAAATGAACACAAAAATTAAATCAATTCTATGAAATAATTTTCTTTTTAATTTGTTATTTTACCTATGATTTTCAACGGCATTTCTGCAATATTCGTGCCGTAGCATATTAGATCAGAAGGTTCGGAACGAACAGCTGGGCTGAATTCAATTTGTGCTTTCAAAAAAGCAACCAACTGTTCGGGCAATTTGGTAGTCAATTCATCTGATGAAAATACTTCAATCTTCGAAGAATCGTGAAATTTTACCGCATATTTGATACCATCGATAGCGTCTGACTTTTTGACTCCTTAATTCAGTAAAAAAGGCAACATTGAAAAGTAATATAGAAGTTAACGTAATGAAAAATTTACCAATTATATTGGGGAGTCTAGACTTTTCAAAGTCTTCAATCAATTGGGCACAATTTTCCATGAAATCGGCTTTCATCCATTGATTTTCCGATGCAGGATAATCTAACCACTTAATGCGATATTCCAACTAAAAAATATTGCAATGAAATTAGAGTTTACCAATATGTATTGTATAAATTGACTCATTGTGAAATCATCTTAAACATTTTGTATAAATTAATAAATTTAATGTTATGTATTTTTATAGAAAAAAATTGTGAATATTACCTTGCCATTTTTGATGCGTCGCGCAATATATGTATTGGCTTGTCGTAAGTTTTCGCTTAATGGCATTTGCAATGTATATAATGCCCGAATTATGCATATCATCAATTAGATGACTTGTAATTGATAGTTGCTCTAATTCTAAATGCTCCTTCAGTACTGCTGATTCAATCTCATTCTCATCGTTAGGTTGATGAATATCAAGTTCACCACTGTATTCATTTACATCGTTTTGTAATATTGAAAGTCTTTTTGATAACGAGGAAACAGTTAACACATTTGACGAACATAGAGCTGATACATTTGAAAAAACTGAAATTAAAACATCAGATTGGTGTAATAATTTTCTATACGCTGAAATAAATTGCTGTGCAATCGGATTGTCACAGTGACCATTCATAGAACGTATTTTTCCAAAAAACATTTCTAGATGATCTTGGCTAATTCGGTAGGTCGCGAAAAAGTTCAGCCAATGATTTTTTTCCACTAAATCGATATAAATTGCCTTCAATGAAATGATATCAATAACATATCCACGATATACAGTTCTTTAATCTGATTTGACAATATTAATCAATTTTCCTGATTTCGGATGTTTTAATTTCAAGGAAAGAATATAAGCTTTAGCTCAAGAATATAAGCTTGCTTTAACTTCATCCAAAAATTTAAATATTTCGACCATGTTGTTGGCATTGAGTGCACTTTTGAAAATATTTTTTCCAACATCATTTCCAATAGAATAGAATCAATCCAGAAAGATTTTGTGATATGGGCATTGAGATTTATTTACCAAAGAGATGAAAATTTTGTGCTACCACCGTATCAATTTAGATGTGATGTTTTAAATATTCAACCGCTTTGGAGACGGCGTATAAATGCCTCTGTATTTTTAATTTATGATCTCCTTTTGGGTAAAAAAGTGTTAACTTAGAAATAAAATTGTATATACAAGACTGCAATATGACGAAAACCAAAGAAATTTAAGAAGTACAGAACTGATTAGAGTTAGGGCATTTTCATCGGATTATGCACATAATCAGCCGTTTTACGTAGCTTGTAGAAACTTTAACTTGATAAGAGAAACATTTTTAGAATCGGCATCAAGACACATCTTTAGAAACAATATTGTCAAATTGGAAAATGCGATATTTGATCGGTGAAAGATTTAACTTTTAATTTATATGTATTATATAGAAATTAAAACAGTGAACACAGTCGATATCTGCTGCTCCGAAGTCGAGAAGGCTGGTGGCTGGGTATACGATCGGGTGGTGTTTCATTGTGAACGATATTGTACAAATTTTGTGATGAATTCGGTCTGTGATCAGACGGTGTATAGATAAATAAATAAATAAAAGCATTTCATCTATGGTTGCCCCATCAAAAAGTGACTCAAAATTTATATTGTACAGTTCATTATTTATCTCATCAAAATTAGCTTTATTAAAACAATATCTGTTTCCCGATATTGCACAGTCATATTTCTGGGGAACGCATTCAATTATGCATGTAATAGGTGTATGCGCACGATCTCTCTCATCATCAGAAAAAAGAGTCAATTCAGCTTTTTCAACTGTAATTAGTTCTGGCTCATTTACGTATACCAGATCTAAGACGTTTCCGGCATGATTAGTGAAATTGCACATTTGATGCAGTCCATTTTCAAGCATATTTGTTATCATATTTCGTGCAACATTAGATTCGATGGAATTTGATTTTCCAATGATTGGAATAAAGCCACAATTATCCATATTCATATCCATTGTCCAATTTATCGAAGACAAATTAAAGTCACCAAGTACAACGGATGAGTCTTGCACAGAACATTGGTTCTTAATAGCGTTTATGGCACGAGTGTGATTTTGATATCTTTGAATACTCCTCTCTCTTTCCTCAACCAAATTCAGTTTGTTCTGTATATATAGGCTATAAATGTATAGCCTTGAAGATGGACTCAGTGTAATTCTAACACAAATAGCTTCGATACTTTTTATTTCGGTACACAGTACCTCCTCACAGTCATATTTCTTATGAACTGCCAATAACACACCACCACCTCGTTCATCATCAACATCTGTATGTTATCTGTCTCTTCTGAACACATTGTAATTATTTGTGAAGAATTCCTCATTATTATGCGACGGGTGTAGCCAGGTTTCATTTATTGATATACAATCATAGCTAAGCGATTTTAATGCTAACAAAATTTCCATTCTTTTGTTGACCATTGATCGTACATTTTCATGATAAATCATAAAGTCCTGTTGAGTTGACTGGTCCAAAACTATGTTATGTGATTCATGTAAGGAGCCAGTGCTAAAAAATCATTCTGGGTGACTGTCGATGAACTTTTTGTGTTTTTGTTGCCTGATTTACTACTCGATTTGTCAATAAATTCAGATATCTTACAACCACTAGGCCAAAAACCTTCTGCCCTTAAGGTGTTTGCCACGCATCTCTTAACATCAATTTTAAAAGATATAGATGATAACAGAGAGAGGTCAGCATTCTTCTTTACTAACTTTATAACTTTAATATCGTCCACATTATCGATACCCTTCATCAGCATGTGTTTTTTAATATCGGTTTCGGTGATATTTGTTGAGAGATTTGATAAGCACAGTTGTTCTATTTTATCTTCGCTGACCATTGTTGTAGTTGGCTCTGTTAAATCAAGTCTCTCAATTCCATCTATATCAGTTCTTTGAGATGCCGTGATAATTTGGTGACTGAGTAGTACTGAGTAGAGTAAATTATCATGTGTTTTGGTTTATTTCAAACAAATTATTAAGAACATATTCGACATTTTATTATTATTTTTTAACCACAAGCAACTTAAATTTAGTTTTTTTAATCATATTTATTTGAATTTTTTCTGTTTATTTGTTTGATAAACATATACAAAATGTTCCAATTTGATGATTGATAACATCAAATTTGATAAGTATATGAAAACAATGCGGTTTTGAGCGCCTAAAAATTATAAAATACAGATAAAATCGTAAATAGATAACACCTATGTAATTTTCAATACCAAATATATCTAATTCTAAAAGCACCTATTGATAAAAATATCCGATTTTTTGCGTCAATGATGTTTTTTTAAATGTATTGATTCCAGAATCACACAAAATATGAATGTGCATTATGTATTGTAATGAATACGTATGTCATCACATCAAGTATGTCATTGTAATTTATAAATTGACCCGTTTTAAACAAATTATTTAATATTTTCATGCTCGCAATTACAAGTGTAAGTGTTTCTTTTGTCAAATTGAGAAATATTTTAATAACAGGTTAAAGTCATTTTATTTATATCTCTCTCACGAAAATACTTGGATGATAGCCTTTTAACAATTTAAATGAGGAATGAATCGTTGATCTTTTTATATTAATTAATTTATTATTCTTAAGAATTGACACAGTTACTGAATTTTATGTAATTCAATTCATTAGATTTTATTAGTGAAAAGTAAAAAAT
>NW_022200224.1:397-2772 GCF_009176525.2 Contarinia nasturtii | reverse complement strand
GGTGCCTGCGAGAGCTTAGCCAAGTACTATGCCTCAGATCATGTTAAATTTGAAGGAATACAATTAATTCAAGACGATAGCATACTTAAGCTTTCTGAAATTCGTGTGACATTCTTAGATTCAATCATCGCACAAATCAAGTCTTACTTCCCAAGTTCGGATTTGAAATTATTCAAAATATTCCTTCCAAAAGAAATGCCAAATCAAATTGGTGATGCGCTAACATATGGAGTCATAGAAATTAATCGATTATGTGATCTTTTCAAAATGTCAGAATGCCTTCGGCTGGTCAGTGATTGGAGTAATCTATTAATTTCCATCATAGAACTCAGCCATAGACTAGTGGTTAGCGTGCCAGGTTTGTGAGCGTGAGGACACGAGTTCGATTCTCGGTCAAATTTGGTCCGGTATTTTTCCACCGTGATTCGCTCAGGAATTATCAGTGGTTTTATGCGGAATAGATTTGGCCGGGTTTCGGGCTAGTGGAGTGCTTCGGAGGGCACTTAAAGCCGTCGGTCCCGTGTGTGTGCACAAAGAATAATGGGTTCAGCATAGACACACGTAAAATGGAGTGCCTTTACGTTAGGTTGGTGTCTTGGATATGTCAAATATCCAATACGTCAACCGTAAAAAGGTAGTGCGACATCTCTGGTGAATATACCGGTAAACCAGCGATATGTGCATTCCTCCATTGAAATAAGAAGAGCCCAACGCCATCTAGGAATGAATGGAATACTTGTGACTGTCACGACAATTGACTTGAGAAGAAAGCCCTGGTCACTGGCCCTGTACGGAGGCTAGTTACATGGCTGCTATAAAGTGGGCCACACCGTGGGAAGCATTCTCCAAGCAATCGAGTGACAGCACAAGTCGGGTCGTCATGCAATAAGTTACGAAACTTGAGCATCGAAGTGAATAACTCCCCGTTTAATCCAATAATCCAATAATCCAATAATTTCCATCATAGAAAGCGAAGATTTTTCCACATACAAAACAAGCAATGCAGAAGTATATGCATTTTGGTCACACTTTTTGAATGCGCCAGGAATAGTCTGGTCTGAAAAGACAATAAAACTCATACACACAATACTTGTCATTCCAATAGGAAGCGCCGAAGCCGAGCGAGGCTTTTCAATATTCACACACACGGAAATAATGTATAGATTATTGGTAGAAATGATTTTTTTTCTTAAATCTATACAAAAGTTTAGATATCTCAACAAAAATTTATTTTTTATTAAAAAAATATTTTCTCAATGTCAATAAATATTGTGATTTACCCCCCCAGATTTTTCGGAATATTTTTAAAATTACCCCCCCCCTAAAATCTAAGACGTCAGAATGTATGGGTATTAACGCTGATACAAAGATAAGAAAAAAGCAAAAGAATGAAAAAGCTCAATTGAAAACCACCCCAAAACGCCTCAGAAACAATCAAATGTACTGAAAATAAACAAATTTTGAAAAAAATGAAAGATGAAACAATAAAATGAATAAAATAATTATAAAAAAAATGTCTTAAATCACTTTTTACCACTCATATACATTACTATATCGAAAAAGCGGTAGATTCATATTCTTCGGCCCCGAAAACACCAAGAAAACATGTTTTTGAGGGGTCACGGAAATAAAAACCGACACAACAAAATAAGATGATAAGGTGATGATTTTAAAACTTGTGCTATAGTTAATTTTGTTCGAGACAAAGAGTAGTATCAAAAAGGTACGCTGCATCTTAAAAACGACATATATTAGTTGACTAGTCAGCCCGAGTCAGCCATATAAAGTCAAAATATTAAAACAATACTCAAAACTAATAACAGAATAATTTTTTTGAATTTATTTTGTTTATTGTCATCGATTTTACGGAGCAAAACATATAGTTCAAAAAAAAAAAAATTGTCAACTGTAGCTGTCACAGAAACAATACATGTACACAAGTAGCCAGAATACTCGATCGACATTGTGACAAGTGGCTGTAGTCAGACATTATATAGAGATATTTTCAGCCAGAAGAATCAGCTCAGCCAGATATCGTTAAAAGCTGAAATTGAGTGAAAACAATAGAAGTTATGGTTATAATTACACTTACATTGCTACCATCACTATATTGTTTTCATTCCATTTCAGCTCCTGACGATATCTGGCTGAAAATATCTCAATATAATGTCTGGCTTAGACTGGCCCCCAAAACACAAAAGTTGAAATTTTTTCGCTCTTACCTCGGAATACTTTTCCATATGGTGTGCAAATAACGTGTGCAATGTTTCATGCCGATAGCTCAACGTTAGATAGTGCCGCAAGAGCTCGGTAGGTCATTATGTGAATTCCGTCTCCGCCCATCTCCGTCTGACATTTTTCAGACGGGCGGATAT
>NW_022200224.1:0-387 GCF_009176525.2 Contarinia nasturtii | reverse complement strand
ATCATGTCCGTCTGACGGGCGGGCGGACGGATATTGATCATGTCCGTCTGACGGGCGGGCGGACATGAGAGTGTGTTACAATACGGATAGAAATATTTTTATACACGGAGACGGATAAGCATGTGTCCGTGTCCATCAAAACAGGAGCGGAGAATGCACGGATATGAGTATGAACTTACTCTGTATCCGCCCAATATCCGGGCGGATATAAACGGATACGGAGAAAGAATATATCCGTCTCCGTACGGATATTGGCGGATATGGGCGGATATAGGCGGAGGTCGGCGGACACTGGCGGACACGGATACGGGCGGATTAGCGGGAGCAATGTCAGTTACCCGATTTTAAACTAGATATACCCAACTAAACATACGATATTCATAGATG
>NW_022200222.1:0-3650 GCF_009176525.2 Contarinia nasturtii | reverse complement strand
TTGTGTCCGTGCACTTGTTTCCTCAAAAAAATCGTGCTCTATTCGGGAATGCAAATAAATTTCTTTGAAAATATGTGAATTGCTATGTTGTGTCTTCGGTCACCCTGTTTCATTGTATTCAATTCATATGAAAAAGTGGGAGTTTTGTTTGATTTGACAATATGGCGCTTTTGATTACTAACTCTCGTACATTGAATAGACAAAATAGACAGAATACGACAAATCAAAACTCACTTGCTCTTGACTTTTGGGCTTATTTATTCACTCATTCATGGAGGAATTATTGTATGTGAGTGCAGGGCGATTAAAAAAGAGAAAAAAAAAGATTTTCTGTTTAACGTTAAAATCTGGCATTTGTCTATATTAAGTGTTTGTTTAAGTAGATGTTTTTCCAATTTATCTGTATCTTGGAACGATGTTCACACTCCGTCTAAATTAAACTATATTCTGTTTAAATCATAATAGATATTGAATTGAAAAATAATACAATTCTGTACGACACGATTTTTTTTTTAAACGAAAAATTGCAAACAATAAAGTTCAAACCGATTTAGTGATAAAACAAGTAAAATGAGTGATTTATTGAAATCTGCGATGGGATACTTTAATACGAGTCCGATAATTAGCAGCGACGATGAATTCATCGGACAAATTGTTGAAGTTGGTGCTGTGAAACTTCGTGTAAAACGTGTAATCGCAGAAGGTTGGTGGATATTTATTTTACTCTATGAAATGATTGCCTCAGAATTGTCACCGAATGATGTTTCTTTTATTGTTGTTGTTGTTGTTGTTGTTGTTGTCACAAGTGTTCTTTGTATTGTTCGATGCCAATTGTCCATTTATCATGAAAATGACATTGAACAAATCCAACTAAGAAAATTTCCTGTACATATTGACTATTCAAAAGAAGCTTATATAAACAAAAAAAATTGCATGTTGGCATGCAGCTACTTTAACCTTGGCACTCTTTGAACAATAAAATCATAACTGTTTTTTAATGTCTATTACATTTTGTTAATAAAAAATCAATTTTATAAATGCTTTTTTTTTCACATTTAATTCTTGTAGGTGGTTTCGCTTTTGTGTATGTTGTGCAAGACATTCAAAACGAAACAGAATATGCATTGAAACGATTACTAGGCTCTGATAGGCAAGCCTGCGACAATATTATACGTGAATTAAACTTTCATAAACAGTTATCGGGACATCCGAACATAGTTAAATATGTTGCCGCATCGTTTATCAACCACACGAATAGTGCTGAATATCTGCTAGTTTCAGAACTATGCAAAGGCGGCTCATTGATAGATTGCATGGGCACAACGTTCGAGCCCGACACCGTATTGAAAATTATTTATCAAATTAGTAAAGGTATTTCGCATATGCATAACCAAAATCCACCCATTACGCACAGAGACATTAAGGTGGGCTGTTTATTTTTGTTTTCTAATTGTTACATATGAATAAAAATAAATAAAACCAATTGTTTTTTGCTGTACGATTGATAAATTTCACATGCGTTGGATTACAGATAGAAAATTTCCTTTTGACCACCGATGGCGAATTGAAACTATGTGATTTTGGATCGGCTACAACGGATTCATTTACACCAGATGTTTCGTGGTCAGCACAACAACGTGATATGCTGGAAGATCAAGTGAGTTTACATTTATTAGTTTCTGTATATTGAAGATTAATAATTCTCGATTTTCAGTTGGCATTTATAACAACACCGATGTATCGATGTCCCGAACAATTAGATTTATGGTCAAATCATGAAATTGGCCCAAAGAGTGATATTTGGGCGCTGGGCTGTGTCCTTTACTACTTATGTTTTCAAAAGCATCCATTCGAAGATTCGGCCAAATTGAGAATAGTCAATGCAAATTTCAAACTACCAGGTGATTCGAGATACCTCTGTTTTCACGATATAATCAAAGGCTGCCTCCAAGTTGATCCAAATAAACGTTTCGATGTATCGATGGTTCTGGATAGACTCGGAGCAATCTCAGAAACAAAAGGTTGGCCACTGAGAGGACCCCTCAAATTGAATGTAAGTCTACCTAGAGTTGATCAGAAAAAAAGAATGAAAAAAATGGAAATTAATCAATGCGTAATGGAACGTAATGGGAAATGAAATTAAAAAAAGAGAGTATATATTTTAAAGTTATGTAAAGTAAATCAATGACCACAACAACAACATTGCTTAAATTTAAGATTTCATTGTAGTGTTGAGATCGTTGATCACTGTGAAAAAGAGAAAAATTAATATGCTTACTATTTCTAGTACTTGTTAGCATCGTCCACTACTACGTCTTGGTATCATTGTTTGAAACAATGAGATTCTCATTATGAGAATATTCGCGTAGACGTCCGTGCTTATATTTTTGATTGTTGATTTTAATTGTTGTTATAATAATGGAAATTTGGCATCGGCAGATGATTCAACATGTATAAATCACTCAGACGTGTTTGTCTAGGAAAACTTTTTCATCGCGCAAAAATTGATTCAGTGTCATCACCACGGTGAATATTTCTATTTTTTTATTCTTTGTTTCACCTCGTTTTGCTCTCATTTGATTTTACCGTTTCAATGGCTTTTTTGCCGAACTCGGCAAAGTTTTTTTCCGTTGAACAGAAGTTGGTTTGCGACGTCGTTTCATCTTCTGTCAAGTAAATTCAGCAGCACACTTTAAACAAAACTTTTTTGTCGATTCTCACCGAATAATAAATATTTCAAAACTAACTGTATCGACGGATCAAGAAGAGAAAATAATGTAGGCGTCCGATCACTTCGATTGTTGTTCAATGTCTGCGGCTGATGCGTATCTCACTTTGCCATGGCTACTAGCTCTGTAGTTTTAGTTTCATGTTTGCACATGCCGTTAACGGTATGTTGTTTTGTTCGGACGTATTATTAGTGTGATTTCAGGAAATGCGAGTGTTCGATGACAAATTTTTATTGAGTTGTCAGCACAATTTAAACAAAACTTTTTCGTCGATGATTTTCACTGAATAATAAATGTTTTAAAACTAAACTGTATCAACGGATTAAGAAGACAAAATATTGTATGCTTCCGATCACTTCGATTGTTGTTCAATGTCTGCAGCTGATGCGTGTCTCACTTTGAATCAATATGCAATGGCTACTAGCTCTGTATAGTTCTATTTTCATGTTTACACATGCCGGTAACGGTATGTTGATTTGTTCGAATTGGAAAACAATCGAACGTATTGCTAGCACTATTGCGTAGTAACAGCAATCGTTTTGGCTTGGTGAGTGTGTATCTTAAAATTTCAATCCTTTTGCAATTCAAACGTAGTTTTTTGGTTCTTCGTAGCGTCAAACTGAACACATCTTCTTTTCACTGGCTGGCTAAAATAATATACACACAAATTTATCAAACATTAGCACTTATTACAGAATTCAAATCAACTCACCAAAATGTGTGTCTCTCTTTCTCTCTCTCTCTCTCTCTCTCTCTCTCTCTCTCTCTCTCTTTGTGTGTGTGTTACTGCTCTTGTAAGTCAGTCCGTTCGCTGCCCAATGTAATGTCGCTTTGACGTTGCTCTGATGCTGATGTGTTTACACCGGCTCATCTCTCTACTACACAGCAAATCAAAAATATTTGTCAACAATCTGTTTTTTT
>NW_022200221.1:4420-6964 GCF_009176525.2 Contarinia nasturtii | reverse complement strand
TTTCGGTTTTGGATGCAATTCAACATTTTTCTATGGGCAAAAAATCGAAAAAAATTTTGTGCCATTTTTTTGTGCATAATTTGTGCATGCCAAATATGCCTTCGGATCGGTCGTACACTGCAAAAAATGCATCAAAATCGATTTGACGTCAATTTCCCCACACAAATTCACCACTTTTTTTTAAATAATTGGAAAAATAAAAAAATTTCTTTACCATTTTTTTGTGCATAATTTGTGCACAACAAATCCACATCGCACCAAATTTGTGCGGTTCAGTAGTCGACTTGAGCAATATTTTCCAAAATCACTCAATGAACGAAATTCAAAACGGATTAAAATTCTTGAAATTTCTCAGTGGTAATATTTTGTGCATAACAAATTCATATCGCACCGAATTTGTGCATGTAGGGGTTGCTCAGTAGTCCACTTCACTAACATTCTCCAAAATCACACAATGAGCGAAAATCGATTAGGATTAAAGAAGCCATAAGAAAACCATAGATTTATTGCCTAAAACGATAAAAAATAAAATTTACATATAGTTGGCGCTGCATTCTATGCAAACTTGTTTTCCGTTGCAACGGACTAAGTGGAAAATATACGCTTATTACATAGAATGTGGCGTCAACTACACAGAAACAAGTATTCGAGTACGTTTACTCGCACTTTCGGTGTTAGTAGAGACTTTATCACTCAAAATGAGTTACACACTCTATTTAACTCTATTTTTGGTGTTAGTTTCATCGAACGTATGTGACGATACACTTAGCAATCATATTCGTTAGCGTATACACAGACTCATATGCACGCAACGAAACATAACTCGTTGAACGCATGCGGCAACGTTCATATGAATCACTTAGAATTGTGGCAGCTTCACTGCTATTAAATTTTGGTACTAAATATTGCCAGATGCATAAAAACAAATGAAACACTTTGTCAAATTTCTGTCACAATTATAGTAGTTTTTTGGTAGCGAGTGACGGAACGAAAAATGAACATCACTCTCATCGATTGACCGTCGTCCAGTGAACATCGTATCGCATCGACCGCACTCGCACGCATTAGACAGAACTACGCAGTTGTAACCTCTTATAAGATTCATTAAATATTACTTATTTTAAAGTAAAATTAACTAGTGGAGTTTTTATTGATTATTAACACATCCACAGAATAAATCAACATTACTAGATAAATGTCTTCAAATGCGTTACTGAAAAAAGTCAGTCAGCAAAAGCGTTATAAAATATATGGACGATGTCACGCTTTTGTTGGCGAACTTTTTTATATAACGCGTCACATACAGTTTTTGACACTAATAGTGTCACACTATTGCTAACGTACTTTTTTCACTCTTATATTATTGGGATTACCCCAAACACATTTTTGGATTTTTTACCATGATTACTCCAAAAGGAGTCAGAATGACTCCAAATGGATTAAATTATTATTTTGTAAACAAAGAAATAATTTTCATAGTCAAATTTTTTATATTGTTTTCTGAAGTTTTACGGAAGCACGAATTACTTTTGAAACACCCTGACATCTCTGATGTTGTGAATTTTACAACATAACGTTCACAAAATCTTTATGTCAACGAACGTTGTGAATTGTCTAACAATCGTTGTCATTGTGAATATACATATGTCATTGTATATTGTACGTATTCACAACGACAACGATTGTTGGACTATTCACAACGTTCGTTGACATAAAGATTTTGGTGGATGGAATTTAGACCGCGTGAATTAACACCGCGTTGTATTTTCTTCGGCGGCCTAAATTCATTCTGCGAATGAAATAAGGTCGCTATGACAAAATGAATTTCGACCGGGCGGTCTAGTTTCATTTTTATTACAAATTTTTTTGAGGCTAAAATTCTTTTCTTGAAATGAATTAAGACCGCGCGGACAAAATTCATTTTTCGATCGCGGTCTTATTTCATTTTCTAAAATGAATTTTTCCCGCGACTAAAATTCATGAATGAACATGTTTTGAGATAAAATTCACGAACACCAACACAAATGTTGGTTGTTATTGCTCACTGACTGTACATCTCAAAGGCAAACGCTGCATGCCAGATGTTGTCGCACTTTGAATTTCAGTTGGTCACACACAATAGTGTGATTTATGCTTTAGCTATGCAGAAGAAAGGATAAGACTGTACATCTCAAGGTCAAACGGTTTAACACAAATGTTGGTTGTTATTCTCACAACTGTTTTTTGAGATAAATGTAAATCTCAAAGGCAAACGCTGCATGCCAAATGTTGTCGCACTTTCAATTTCACAATAGTGTGATTTATGCTTTAGCTATGCAGAAGAAAGTAAAAGACTGTACAAAGGTGAAATGCAACTAAATGCAGCAGCATTGATGCTGCTCGTACAAACACATAAACATTTCACTTTCGTTTTCATAAACATCATAATTCTTAACGTGGGTTTTGCGTGTGTGTTTGTGATATATAGATTATACACCGTCTAACGCATACAGGCACGGTTAAAAAATATTCAAATTCGCTCAAAGTCATTGACATTTCTTGGAA
>NW_022200221.1:441-4410 GCF_009176525.2 Contarinia nasturtii | reverse complement strand
GTTAAAAAATATTCAAATTCGCTCAAAGTCATTGACATTTCTTGGAATGTTTGCATAAAAACGTGCGGGTGTGTTTGTGTCTCAAATCAATCATTGACACTTCTCAGAACAGATTGGATACCGAAAGATTACGGTAGTAATTTTTACAGTCGATAACAATACTAGAAAGTCAAAGAGAAAAAAACTTTGTCATTGTGACAAAATCATTTTGTGTTCGATATCGGAAAATCAATTGTACGTTCGAAATAAAGTGTTGAGAAATGGTTCGATTGCGTACACTTGTAAAGTCAAAAATTGCAGAGCACGGCTTTATGTAAAAAATGGTTGTTGTTTTTTCGCCGAGCCATTTCACGGGCATTCACATGGTGATAAAAAAGATGAAATAGCAGAATTGAAATTGTTAGCACAAATCAAAGAAAAATGTGCAAAGCCAACGGCATCCCAAACTACGTCACAAATATCTGAAGTTAGGGAAATTTTCGATGATGCTGTAATGCAGTAAGTTTTTGTGGTACAAAAATAAAAATTTAAATAATTTAAATAATTTTTTTGTTTCACATCACAAGGAACCAAAATTCCCAGCTGAATTTCAATAAGCATCGTCGAAATTTCCTGAAAATTAGAAACAACAACATTCCAAAGCCACCGACAAATGCGCATGAAGTCATTGAGGCGTACAAAAATGAAGTTGTCATTGAAAATTACAGCCGCACGAAGCATGAAAACTCAAAAAATGAGTTTTACAAGGGTTCATACGAATGTGACGATTTTGCATACAGTTATTTTGCATCAGACCATGTAATGGATAATATACGTGCTAACATTCCAGAAGAAAAACGTGAATTTCTCATGGACGCCACGTTTAAAATTTGCCCACTTGGGAAATTTTATCAACTGTTGATAATTTACATTGCCTTTTGCGATCAGGTAAATTAAAAAAAAGCCATGGCCACAACAATTTATTATCACAATTTTTTTTGATATTCATTTTGAATTATTATTTCCATAGGCAATACCTTTTATTTACGTTTTGATGTCAAGAAAATCGGAGAAGTGTTACATTCATTTGTTTCAAACATTGAAAGAAATGTTCCCATTGAATGGTAGCTCTATAATGACCGACTTTGAATTGGCAATGCGTAATGCGATTCGATTCGTGTATCCAACTATCAAAATGTACACTTGCTGGTTTCATTTTTGCCAGGCGGCAAAACGTAAAGCGAGCCAGCTTATGAATCTTGTGCATCACATCAAAACAAATGCAAACATCAAGAGTGCATATTATAAATTGCTATCTCTTCCACTCCTTCCAGCCAAGGATATTGTTGAATGCTTCCAAATGGTGAAATCGCAAGTTGCTGATGAAAAGGTTTTTAAACCTTTTCTGAGATACTTTGAAAAGCAGTGGATCAAAAAGGTAACTTTTGTTACAATTTTTTTTTTGGTTGATAATGTGTTTTGTTTTTTTTCTTAACCCAGGAAGGACCAGAGGCCATTTCTGTCTTCAAACTAACAAATAGAACAACCAGTTCACTTGAAGCACAAAATGGCGTATTGGGGAAGCGGTTGATGAAACATGGGCATTTTTTCAAATTTGTTGGTTACTTGTTATCCTATGAATATACAAAGTCCAGAGAATTCGATCTGTTGATAAAAAGTGGCGGTACAACAGCTCCAGCGAAAAAACGTTCATACAAGGTATGTATCACTTTTATTTTAAATAAAAAAAAACATCTTAATACAATTCATAATTTTCATTAGCAACGTTCCGATAAAATTGCTGAAGCGTCTGAGGAGCTGGAAAAAGGGAAAATAACTCCGCAAATATTTTTAAATCGCATGGCATATCCTGACAACCGAATTTGTACCGATTTGGACGATTTTTCATGTGTAGACGATCCTAGAGCTGAAAACGACAACTGCGATGCATTCGAAGATGAAGAAGATACATCGCCACCTCCAAGTCAATCGGATGGTGCCGTGTTAAGACTTCAGCCTTGCTGTGTTTGCCTCGACAAAACAAGTCAAGTCACAATATACCCTTGTGGGCATTTGAAAGTTTGCTCTGATTGCTGGACAACAATTCTCGATGGTTATACAACCAATTTAGCTAAATTCATTGAACGTGATTTAGAAGAAGAATATCGACCGAAACTAAAATGCCCTTTTTGTAACACTCTCGTTGAAAATTATTTGAACAAAACTTTCACTTAAATTCTTTCTCTTCCATTTCATTTTAATTCAAAAAGAATATTCATAAATGCAACAATTTTTTATAACAAATTGTTTTTTTATTCGCAACAATTTGACTTAAATAAATTATAATTTCATTAAATAATTATCGAATAAAACACGTTTAAAAAAATAAATTGAATATTCAATCAAAACACGTTTGGTTACATGTTCCAACATGAATTTTAGTCGCGGCCTAAATTCATTCTGCGAATGAAATAAGGTCGCTATGACAAAATGAATTTCGACCGGGCGGTCTAGTTTCATTTTTATTACAAATTTTTTTGAGGCTAAAATTCTTTTCTTGAAATGAATTAAGACCGCGCGGACAAAATTCATTTTTCGATCGCGGTCTTATTTCATTTTCTAAAATGAATTTTTCCCGCGAGAAAATTTGAAAAATTTTGATTGCGGCCTTAATTCATGCGGTCTTAAAACACGTCGCCAAAGATTTTTTAAACGTTCTGTTGTAAAATTCACCACATTAGAACTGTCAGTACATTATTGGGTGTTTTAAAATAATTTTATTGTGAAAAATAGTTCTATGTTCACAAAATAATAATTTAATCCATTTGGAGTCATTTTGACTACTTTTGGGGTAACATTAGAAAAAAATCCGAAAATTTGTTTGGGGTAATCCCTACAATATAAGAGTGTTCTATAACGCATTTGAAGACATTTATGTAGTAATGCTGATTTATTCTAGGCGGTTCATATGTACTACACACAAGGGGGAAAGTACTAAATACGTCTAATACCAGTAATACGATCTAGTACAATAAAAATACCGAAAAATACCAAGTAATACGATTTAGTAATGAGGAATTTTTAAGCCACTGACTGAGAGAAACGAGACACATACAAACCGAAATAATTAAAATTTAATGCACACATTTTTGTTGATTTTGTTAAATATTTTTTACATTTTTGAATGGTGTTCTAAGAAGCTGACACAATTTCATATTTAAACAAAATCTCTACACAAATCAGAAGATGGAAAAATATATTGGACCGAAGTTGGGTTAGATTTTTACATGTCAAAATTAACAATTTTTTTATGTTGAAGAAATATATATAAAATCTTGTGTGTTGGCATATTTTTATGTTATTGATTCAGTTATTTTGTTCAATTAATATTTTGTAATATTAAAATTGTAAGCAAGAGTGATACAAAAAATATTGTTTTCAAATTATTTTTCTTTCACACAGATGAATATCAGATCGCTTGTGAATGCTCTAAAAAATTTGTAGTACTAAAGTGTATTATATGGTATTTTTCGGTATTTTTATTGTACTAGATCGTATTACTGGTATTAGATGTATCTAGTACTTTTCCCCTTGACTACACATGTATCTCTTTTTTCACTGTGATGCGTTTACTTCGATGAAACTAACACCAAAAATAGAGTTAAATAGAGTGTGTAACTCATTTTGTTTGAAAGTGCGAGTAAGCGTACTCGAATACTTGTTTCTGTGTAGTTGACGCTACATTCTATGTAATAAGCGTATATTTTCCACTTAGTCCGTTGCAACGGAAAACAAGTTTGCATAGAATGCAGCGCCAACTATATGTGAATTTTATTTTTCATCGTTTTAGGCAATAAATCTATGGTTTTCTTATGGCTTCTTTAATCCTAATCGATTTTCGCTCATTGTGTGATTTTGGAGAATATTAGTGAAGTGGACCACTGAGTTACCCCTGCATGCACAAATTCGGTGCGATATGAATTTGTTATG
>NW_022200221.1:0-431 GCF_009176525.2 Contarinia nasturtii | reverse complement strand
CCCTGCATGCACAAATTCGGTGCGATATGAATTTGTTATGCACAAATTATGCACAAAATATTACCACTGAGAAATTTCAAGAATTTTAATCCGTTTTGAATTTCGCTCATTGAGTGATTTTGGAGAATATTGCTCAAGTCGACTACTGAACTACCCCTGCATGCACAAATTTGGTGCGATGTGGATTTGTTATGCACAAATTATGCACAAAAAAATGGTAAAGAATTTTTTTTATTTTTCCAATTATTTAAAAAAAAGTGGTGAATTTGTGTGGGGAAATTGACGTCAGATCGATTTTGATGCATTTTTTGCAGTGTACGACCGATCCGAAGGCATATTTGGCATGCACAAATTATGCACAAAAAAATGGCACAAAATTTTTTCCGATTTTTTGCCCATAGAAAAATGTTGAATTGCATCCAAAACCGAAA
>NW_022200220.1:0-9151 GCF_009176525.2 Contarinia nasturtii | reverse complement strand
AATGCATTCGTAAAATCCAAAAGAACAAGTATAACACATTTTCCACTGGAAATTGATTTGTGAAAATATTCAGTGAGTTGTAAAATTGCTGTTGTACAACTATGACCCTTCCGGAAACCCGATTGATGTTCAGATATCAATTTATTTGTTTCAATGTATTCATTGAATTGTTTACAGCTAATTGAAGAAAAAACTTTTAAAAGAAAATTATCATTACTTATAGGCCGAAAATGTGTCAATAATGATGGATTGTCTATTTTGGGTACTGGTGTTACGGAAATATTTTTCAATTTGTTTGGAAATTATCCAGATGAGAAAGAGGAATTGATAATTATTGAGATAGGTTCAGAAATATAGTTAGCTAGATATTTAAAACACTTTGGTGGGATTCCGTCCGGACCAGTGGCATTGCTTTTAATTTTGTGAATTGCGTTATAAACGTTTTCTGATGAAATTGGGTGAAAATTAATTTTTTTGATTTCTTTGTTTTATTTCAAATCAAATTTTGGGAGTGGCTTTAATTTATTGTAGTAAAGTGTTCATTAAGTTTATCAAGGGAAAAATCACCATTAAAAATAACGTTTTTTGCTTCATTTTTCCGTGCTTTACTAGTGACGCCGAATTTATGAATTAGATTCCATTTATCTTTTGCGTTATCAGCTTCTTCATAATTTTTTGTAAAGATTTCCTTTTTTGAGTCGCGGATAAGATATTTAACTTGATTGTTCAATTCATATGTTATAAAATATTGTTTTATGATTTTGGCAGGATGGAGTTAGTGCAACGGCTGGTGCAGTGACTGGCAGTGCAGGTGCTTTAATTACGAGCGGCGGTGTCAGTGGCACTACTAAGACACAGTCGAAAAATGGAAATATAATGAAAAAAGATAAACGAGGCTCGACTGTTGCACTACAGACGGCTAGTGTTGATATATCAGATGCTTCAATGTACCTGGAAAAAGCAAGCCCATCACTGCAGATAAAACGGAAAAGTAGCAGTGTTGAAATAACATCGAATGGGCCAATAAATAGCATTGATATGGTGCCATTGTCGACATTTGCAAATGGTAATCTTAAATAAATTACTTATTAATTATTATTCATTGTTTTACGATTAGTTTCGATTATCGTCATTCACATTCATACATTAATTGTAATATATGTATTACGTATGGGATTTTCAAATGACGATGATGGAAACAGAATGTATGTAAGATAAAAAAAAAGAGAGAAATAGAGAGTGTGTGTGTCTGGGTGAGTAATTGAGAGATGATTGAAAACCATTCGAATGTAAGAATCTATATAGCTTTGTATGGTCACAAAAGAAACTAAAGTCGTGAAAGCAAACAAATTGCGATTTTCGATTATTCATTAATTATTTTTTAATTATTCGTTCTTTTCTTTTGTGATTCTCTCCTCAGGTAATCCAGTGATCAGTGAAGAAGGTAGTATACCTCCTATATTTTATTTAAATTTAATTCCTCTCATAAGTATGTAAGTAGGGTTTGACCACAGTAAAGTATTGTAATCACCCCAACAATTTGAAATGGTTAATAATAGTTTTTACGCGTTTTGGATCTAAAGAATCACAGAGTAACGGCTTTGTCCATGTTAATGTGGGGATGTGGTACACTGTACCGTGTACGCAAATTATCAGCCATTGTCAAGCTGCGCACCTACCACATAATAAAACTCAAGTGAGATTCAGTGCGGACCGATGGGTACTAGTATCGTATATTCCCCATACAAATTAATTTTATCGATTCTACTAATACGACATCTGTAAAAAAAGATACCGATTTTTGTTACTACTGTTGCTTTGACACAGCTCGAGCGAACTATACGGCTATGGCTGTATTATAGACGACCTAATACAAAAGAACACACAGACTCTGATACTGTGTATCCGATTGACGACTGAGTGCAGAATTTGTAATACATATATGCGTATACGCATACACAGAATCGGAGTTAGTGTATTCCTTTGTAGGTCTACACGAGCTGTATTAAAACACCACTAGTAACAGAAATCGGCGAGTTTTTTAGTAGATGTCGTATTGGTGGAATCGATAAAGAAAAATCTACGATATTAGCGCTCATTGGTGCGGACCGTTGTGTATATTTATGTTCACTCTGTATAGCAATTGCGATACTGTAAATACGTCATCGACTAATGCACTCATCGAACCCAAATAGTATTTTTGACTAGAGATTTTTTTTTTCTTCCACAAAATCGATTACAACTATTTATTTGTGGTCATGGCTTTATTCTTTAATTATATATAAATTCACTTTGTAGTTTCCTAGTAGGATGTCTTATAAATTATTCAAAACATTCAAAACACCTATATAATTAAATTTTTTATGTTCTCTAGGTAGTAAACCATCACCGACCAGTGCGAATGGTGATTATGTCGTCATTGACAACAATATACCGGATACAAATTCTGATTTGTCATCTATGAGCAAACCGGCCACCATCGCTACAACAAACAATAACATACAAATCAGTCAAGTATAAGCAAAGTAAATGAAAGCAATCATTATATGAAACATTAAAAAAAAAAATGTTCACTCAGTAATTAATTTAAGGAACAAGAAAGCCAATCGCTACAGTCTAGTACGTGAAAAATTGATACAAATTCTGAATTCTAAATAACAAATTATTAGAAAAATTCAGGAACTAAAATGTAATCGTAAACATTTTCAATGTAAAACTGTGCTATTTTTCTCTCAATTAATTTTTGGTATTGTTTTTCTATTTTTAATCTTGTTGATTATCGATTCTCTCCTTTTGTCTTTAAGTTTGGGTGTTATTCGTTGAATTTTGAAAAATTATACTTACTTATCCTTTCCAAATAACAGAGACAAATTATTGGACTTAATTTTGTGCGTGAAATGCAATATTAAATAAAATTATTCTAAAACTTGTAAATGCTCGGCTTTTAAATACCAATAACATTTTTTGCATTTTAATTTAAATGAATACAAATATTCAGCGAATTGATTATGTTAATCAGAATTTAAAAAAAAGTCTGAGATTTTGAAAACGTTAAAAAAATAAAAAAGTTGCTAATAAAAAACAAAGTTTTCTTTGACTAAAGTCATACGAAATTAACTTAGAAGCCCGAGTATCACTTACAGTCGGCTTTCAACGCGACTCGATTTAAGAAGCGCCATCTCTTTCACGCCAGGTTCTCATATATTTTTTTCTTGCAAATATTTTTTTCTTGCAAAATTGTATAAATTGAATAAGTTTTGCAATAATAATAACGAAAATAATTAATAGAATTTATAATAAATAAAAAAAATTGAAAAAACACACAAATATTTTATATTATATGATTCACCAGAATAGCTTCACTTCGTGTTGTTTACGTTATTTCTTTTGACAGATATCAATGTTTGACAAATACATATTTTCTCCACGTAACCATCTCTACATATTCTACAAGGCAAAGTCTACAAGGCAAAGCTACATATCATATAATATAAAATATTTGTGTGTTTTTTTCAATTTTTTTTATTTATTATAAATTCTATTAATTATTTTCGCTATTATTATTGCAAAACTTATTCAATTTATACAATTTTGCAATTTTTTTTGTAAGAAAAAAATATATTAGAACCTGGCGTGAAAGAGATGGCGCTTCTTAAATCGAGTCGCGTTCAAATACATTGTCAATATACAACGCAAGTGATACTCGTAGAAGCCAAATCTTTTTTTTTTTTAATTTCCAACATTTTGTTTCTCCAAATAATCATAAATTTATTACGATTAAATATATTGCACACGAAATAATCGTCGAGATTCAATACAACTGTTAAAAAGCAGCGAATAGTAAGAAGAGAAAATGGCTTGGCCATTTTTGATCATTTCTGAGATATTTTTTTACAATCTCATGATTTAAAATGTTTGGATGTAGATTATAGAACAGCTTTAAAATGTCTAAATTTGATATATAAAAAATTCTAATTATGGCATTGGAACAAAAATTCAGAGATGAACAAAAAATAGCCAAGCCCCAAATGTATACACTAGGTATTACATCCAATCATCGCATATTACAAAGCAAATCAAATAGTACATAGTTCAAATTCATTGGATCTTTATATGGAGATTGTTTTTAAAAATTCGATTACATTTAAGCATTAAAAACAGGACATGACAACATTGTTTGATTGTTGTTTCTCATTTTTCTTCAAACTCACTGTAAATATGAATATAATAATTATTATATATGAACATGTTGATTGAGAGAAAAAAAATTATAGGAAGTTTTGGCTGAATTATCCAAATAAATATTGTGAAACAAAAAAAAAAAATCTTACACAAAAACAAACTTCAATAACATTTCAGATTACATATATCATGAAACAAAACAAAATGTTTGTTTAATTATATGCATACAAATATATACAGCACGAAACAGAAGTTCTATTTGACATCATTATACAGTTTATGCAAAATATATATATAAAAAAAAAAACAAAACAAAATATATTGGCCGTTATATCAAATTTTTATTATTTTTTATTGAGCATTTTATGCGGAATTTTTTTTTATAAAGAAAACATGGGTAACTTTTGCTTTAAAAACCAGGTAAATTTGCTTTAAATGCTGCAGCTTCTTTGCGATCTAATGCCTTAAGATCGAACCCAACCAATGGCGCTTGACATTCGGCTTCACGCAATTTGGCCACCCATACCTTTTGTTCACTGCGTAATTTATTAATTTCAGCGTCAATAGTTTTTTGATCTGTGTTTTTTTTTAAATAAACATATGAAATGAAAACATTAGATAATGATAAAAATGTTGCACTTTTTTATTTACCTTCTTTCAATAGAGTGCATGCCTTTTCTTTTTCCATTTTGACTAATATCGGTCCGATGGTAATCCAAACATTTTTGTCATCGTTTTTACCTATGGTTAATCACATATAAAATAATGAAAATTAGTCAATAAGTGATGAAAGTATGATGAAAATAAAATACCCAAATCACGTATTGCTTCACGCGTACTCTGGCGACGTTTATCCAATTCGATAATTTCCAGTCGATATTGAAGTACTTTATCGGCAAAACGCTCGGTATCGATGAGAATTTTCAAAACTGTTTCGCCTGCCTTATTCATTTTATATCAGTTTTCTACAGCCTTGAACCATTTAAGTTCGTATCTGTGCAGAAGAGAAATAATAATTCAAATCAATCTCTCTGCATTTATCGTCTCATTTAAATAATTTATTATTCTATTTGAAACCGATTGCGCGGTGATTTTTCTTTTCAACAATAATAAAAGGATGATGAAATAGAATCATGACAAAAGTTTTCTCAATTGTCGATCTTTGCGCTGAGTTCGCAATTGTTCGGCTCGTAGCTGTCTTTTAGTTTTAACATGTTTAATCGATATTGGTTTGCCTGATTTAATGGCATCACAATCAAATGGTTTGAAATGTGTGACTTTTGGTTTGTTCGGTTGTCGCACACCAAGACCAGATCGTGGTTTTCGTAGTGTTGTTTTAATTGGATAAATTATGCCATCACGTTTCGCACCGAGTCCACTTTCACGATCCCATCCCTGTTTCATTAACATACGAAAGCCGACATTGGACTCTGCAATTCCAAAATGAGGTGCCGATTTCGATAAATTTTCTCGATTAAAGCGATGTAACGTTGAGGCTTCGTGCGACTTTTGGTCGATTTGCAAAAATTCCGTTTGGCAAATATCACAGAAAAATCTCTGCGAACTTGTTTGATCATCATCACTGCTCAAGCAAATTGTTTCAATTGTTTCAGTTTGTTTTTGTTTCAAAAATTCTATAATCAACTGATGCTTTCTTTTTTCGGCCAATTTTAATGCGGTGTCGTTTTGTTTGTTTTCAATATCAATGTTGGCGCCACGTCTAATTAGCACTTTTACAGCGTCCAAATGTCCGTCACATACGGCCATCATCAATGCCGTCCAACCGAATTGATCGGTCACATTTACATTTCGATTGGTTATGTTCATTTCTTCAATTGTCGTCACATCATTACTCACGACAGCCGCAAACAATTTATTTTTGTTAAATGGTAATGTAATGCGTCTGGATTTTCGATGTTCGGTATTGTTTTGTGATTTTACCGGTGCTGTCGATGTTGACGGTATTTGCAAAACACTTTCGTACATTTCACGTGCAACACTTTCATTTTCAACTGCTACACAGAATTTTTGCCGCTTTATACTTATTATTTCATCACCCCTTTCCTTAACAAATCGAAACATTTTTCAAAATTTTGATTTGAAATAATTTTAGCTTACTCTGTTTACGTTGTTTTTACGTTTATTTTCAATTGATTTCTATATGTAGCAACTATCTAGTTGATTCGTTTTGTATGAATATGTCACAATATCCCTTCACAGTGCGACAGAAAACTCATAAATGACATTTCGATTAAATTTACTTCGCCTATTGTCCGTGAGAGGGACATAATGTAACCAAAATCAAAAGCTTAACAGTTGTGAAACTTGTATGTTTACATAGATATTAACTGAAACAAACGCAACGTTGTCCATATTCAAGTGAGTAATACGCCGTTTTTTGGCGATATAAAAATTGAAAATTATGAAAATCATTTCATTATTTTAAACTGACAAAAAATATTGCATTCCAATTTTTTTTTTTACCAAAACTTATGCTTAGACATAAAGAGTCGTTGTGAGTTGTTAACTGAATATTTATTTTTATTTTTTTCTATTTCTTTAATGGTAACTTTATTACTTTAAAAATAAATTTGTGAAAAAATCTTCTGTATCAAAAAGGAAATTACGGTTGCTGTATGAAAAAAATTATAATGTCAATGAATTCCATGAAAATCACGGAAAAGATATTTTCTTTAATCAATTTAGAAAAAAGAACAACACGAAACATTGTTCGGATAAGAAATTTCTCTCTCTCCCTCTCTCTTACTCAAACACATACACAATGTCCGTTAAGGCAATAAAATTCGTTGTATATGAAAATTTGATGCATTTTGGCTATATGCAATTCTACATACAATGTAATAAAGACTTACTGAATGATGCCATTTGATTTGCAACGCAAGAAATCGAGTGAGAGAGAGAATCATAAAATAAATTGATGTTTATTGGTTTGAATCATCTGCTATTAAAATCTTTCATTTGTTCGTTCCGTCGGACTTGTAGTGTGTGTGCAGCATGTTATAAAACCAAATGAAAGCCTTATATATATGCAAGAACATTTTGCTATGTTGAATCGTAGCAAATTGAGATGATTCGGATAAAAAGCACACACACACATACAAAGAGAATAAATGAACAATTGCGAATAGAATAAAAAGTCTCACGCTGTAAGACGAACTTTTCCGTCTAATTGTTTACTTACTTCAATGTTGTGTAATTAATAGGAGTCGGGAAGATTTTGGTCAGATATTGTGATAAACTACGAACGCTTTCCAACCGTGTTAAATGATTTTAGATCATGATAGAACATGTCCAATTAAAAAACATGTTTAATGGTCAAAAAAACAAAACTAGGCTGAAAGTTAGTTGAAAAATCGCGTTAAATCATAGCAGACCATGATTGTCTCCAATTTTGTGTCGAGGAATCCAAATCTAACCAAAAAAATCATCCCCAACTTAGAATAGGTCATCTCCCACCATTTTAAGAATTTTCAAATTCTGACCCAATTACAATACTTTTCCCTTCACACTTCGTGTGGGCGGAAAAGTAAAAACGATTTCTTTCTTTTGTTTTTTTTTTTTGAACATTCTGAAATAGTAAAAATGTTTCAAAGCCAAGAGTGTATTGCTAATTGGTGTTGAAATTGCATGTCGAATCGATCATTGAATGATACGTCACACAATGATTGCGATTATGCAAGAGAGAACCATGGTTGAAACAACAAAATAATTAGCAAGAATCGTAACAGCAATGGTAACAACAACAACAACAAAAATGTGATTGTAGCCGTTATGTGAATGTTTGAATGATAATCTTTGTGGCCACAGATAAACAGCCGGTTGAAGTCATGAAGTGAATGAGATTACATTTCTCGACGAAATAACGCTCGCGGCCAAACACAACAAAATAATAATATAAAATGTGGATGCGATAGTTCTTGTTATTTGTTTTGTGATTGATTAATTGATTACATTTTGATAAAAGTTAATTTTGCTTGAATGAAAACATTCCAACGCGATATTCTCGTCAGATTTACTTGGAAGATAACTAAACAGAACGAGCGAGCGAAAAAGATAGAAGCAAGAAACCATGTTATATTGGAATATATCAATGGTAAAAAGTGATGGCACTAAATTTTATCGAAATGAAGGGAAAAAAAATTGCATGCGCATTCTTTAGTTTTGCAATTAGAAACAGAAAATACATTTAGTCAATGCGGTTCATGAGTCACGAAACGAGCGCTTACAATAATTGTAATCTCAAATGAGAACGCGCGCGCAAATCTCAATCTTCTTTTTTTTCGGTTGGTTTTTGTAACTGATTTGGTTTTTCGTCTCGCATTCAGTTTGCATTCGCTTGCCTGTGCGATATATCTATAGATCCAAGATAGATCGTACAGTATTGTTATTTTTCCTATTTGATATGCCCGTACCACACCGTATATTATAACGTTATACAAACGCTGAAATCGGCACGATGTCATTGCAATCTTCT
This sequence comes from Contarinia nasturtii, assembly GCF_009176525.2. Lineage (NCBI taxonomy): Eukaryota > Metazoa > Arthropoda > Insecta > Diptera > Cecidomyiidae > Contarinia > Contarinia nasturtii. The sequence goes on along the minus strand of NW_022200220.1, from coordinate 474 downwards.
CTGCAACGTAATTATGATCGTGTAAACTTCTCTTATTAGTTGAATACCATGACAGTTTTTTCACTCTCTCTCTCTCTCTCTCTCTCTCTCTCTCTCTCTCTCTCTTTGTCTTCATCCTTCTTCCGTGTTTTCGAGAAAGATAATGATTTCATCGAGTCTTGACCTTATTGCTGTTGCACACAATAAGAAAAGAACATTTTCATAATTCCCGACACGAAATTCAAATGTTATTTTAGGACTGCATATGTCATAAACTATTGCATATTGTCTAGGGGGAGATTGTGTGCATATAGTCGTGATTTATTGACAAATATTTGCTATATTATATAAAATACTCTTGTAAATACTAGAGTACAATTACTTGCTAGAGTACAAATGGTAAAATACAATATATATTATTGAAAAGAAAATGTTTCAATGAAAAACTGAAAAAATGGTTTTTTCTTGATTTGTATAATTAAAAAAAAATGTTTT
>NW_022200219.1:3834-5974 GCF_009176525.2 Contarinia nasturtii | reverse complement strand
CATTAAAACAATACTTAAAGTAATTTGATTGAATTCATTTTATTAGTCATGGGCATGTGCAAAATAGAATTGTCAATTCAACACAAACAATACATATACACAAACATGACATCGTATAAGCCATAACAACAGAGCACAATATGCTGTGTAGAAATAAAAATACATGCGCGCACTACTCAGCTTCGTCTTTGCTTGTTGCTTCAAGCGTGCATGTGATGCTTGTGAGAATGTATTGTTTGTTTTGCCGTGTTTTGCGCCGTGAAATCGATGACAACAAATAAAATGAATTCAAAAAAACTATTTTAAGTATTGTTCTAATATTTTGATTGTTTTTTTATATATATATTTGGAATGAGAATCTAATTTTAAAATCTTATTTTTTAAATATTTGTGAATTCCAATAGAATGGACCCACATTTTTCATTCATTTCCTTTCCTTTTTGCTTTTGAAAATCAAAATGTCATTTTGACATGAACATATTTTCTCAAATGTTAACATGCTATTTTACTCGCAACACTATTTTTCCATGAATACCATTTCGGCTGCAGTTAAAATGCCGTTCTGCCGTTAATTTGTATTATTTAAATGTATTTTTTTCATTTGAATGTTCTTAAAAAATACTATCGATGAAAAAATTACAATATGAAGTTTTTTTATTCGGATGATTTTTTTCAATACTTATTTTTCCATCAAACCACTTTTTGCTTCGAATATATACTATATTTTGATAAATGGATCATTTTTAGAAAAAAGAATACAAAAATACAAAAATAAAGAGAAGATATTCATCGTCTACTTAATGAATACTTTACAGTAAAAATAAAAAAAAAATATTTATCTTCTATGGTTTCGAACTCTGGAACACGTACGATTCGTGCGATAAAATTCTGCGCGTCAGCTGATCAAGCCAACGAGGTTACTTATTGAATAACACGCTATAATGACATATAAATGATACCGCTGAAGATGAATATCTTTTCTTTATTTTTGTATTTTTTTTTTCTTTTTAAAAATATTTCATTTATCAAAATATAGTATATATTCGAAACAAAAAGTGGTTTGATGGAAAAATAAGTATTGAAAAAAATCATCCGAATAAAAAATCATCGATAGCATTTTTTAAGAACATTCAAATGAAAAAAATACATTTAAATAATACAAATTAACGGCAGAACGGCATTTTAACTGCAGCCGAAATGGTATTCATGGAAAAATAGTGTTGCGAGTAAAATAGCATGTTAACATTTGAGAAAATATGTTCATGTTAAAATAACATTTTGCTTTTCAAAAGCAAAAAGGAAAGGAAATGAATGAAAAATGTGGGTCCATTCTATTGGAATTCACAAATATTTAAAAAATAAGATTTTAAAATTAGATTCTCATTCCAAATATATATATAAAAAAACAATCAAAATATTAGAACAATACTTAAAATAGTTTTTTTGAATTCATTTTATTTGTTGTCATCGATTTCACGGCGCAAAACACGGCAAAACAAACAATACATTCTCACAAGCATCACATGCACGCTTGAAGCAACAAGCAAAGACGAAGCTGAGTAGTGCGCGCATGTATTTTTATTTCTACACAGCATATTGTGCTCTGTTGTTATGGCTTATACGATGTCATGTTTGTGTATATGTATTGTTTGTGTTGAATTGACAATTCTATTTTGCACATGCCCATGACTAATAAAATGAATTCAATCAAATTACTTTAAGTATTGTTTTAATGTTTTAAGTGGGAACTTTTTTATGTTAATCTTTTTGGTTTTACAATTATATAATAAATTTTATTAAATACTAAATATTAGTTATTTGTTAAGTTATTAAAACTGACATTTGTCAGTGTCGCCATCTATTGGAAAAATATCAAATTAGTTGTATACTCTTTTGCATATCAAGTCCTTTATTTAAAATACCATTTAATTAGTTAGTGTTGCCCGATTAATCCACATACTTTAGCAAAATCATTAAAAGCATATGAATCGTTGCGGCGAAAGAGTAGCTCTTATTTTTCTCCAAATAATACTGCAACATAAAGTTTTTTATGAATAGTTTATTTGTTGTATTACAACAAATAAACCGTGTGAAAAAAACTTCATGTTGCAGTATTATTTGGAGAAAAATAAGAGCTACT
>NW_022200219.1:0-3734 GCF_009176525.2 Contarinia nasturtii | reverse complement strand
AGAAAAAATTTTTCGCGAAAATTATTCGAATTTGCTAGGGTTTTTCATGAAAAAAGTGAAGGACTTTTTTTTTTTTTTTTTAGCTCATCAATGTAGAAAATTGAGGAGAATTCTTTAAATTTGCTAGGGTTTTTGGTTCCGAGAGATTTTTTTCCGATTTGCTAAGGTTTTTCGCGGAGAAAATTCTTTCGATTTGCTAGGGATTTTCGCCTCAAAAAGTGACTTCCAAAAAAAAAAAACGAAAATTTGTTTGATTTGCTAGAGAATTTTTGGTTTTTGAAAAATCACCCCCCCCTGTAAAATGTAGCTCGCACATTACTGGTGTATATGTATTGTTTGTGTTGAATTGACAATTCTATTTTGCACATGTCCATGACAACTAATAAAATGAATTCAATCAAATTATTTTAAATATTGTCTTAATAATTTATCCGAAGAATTTTTTTCAAATATTCGGGATTAAAATTGAATCTTTTTGAATTTTTTAAATAAAAAAATGTACAATACGTTTTTCGAACGATCTCATAAGTTTAAAGTTGTTGGTATCGCCATCTATTGAATGGTAATAAAATTAATTCTTCATACGAAGAACACGCAACAAATCCTTTATTCTAAATTACTGAAATTCGTCAAATGTACAACACAGCACTGATAGAAGAAATGTGCGATGTTTCCCCTTTCGTTTCGTTTTCGTGGCCTCCGATCGTGGACGGTCATGTCAAAAATTACAACTTTGGCCCCGCACATCGATATCGTATCTCTTATCGTTAGGCCGCTTATCGTCGAAAATATCAAAATTGTAGCACTGATAGAAGAAATGCGCGATGTTCCTCCTTTTGTTTCGTAAATTATCGGTCATGCGAAAAACTACAACTCATCGATATCGTATCTCTTATCGTTGGGCCGCATATCGTAAAAAATATCAAAATTATAGCACTGATAGACGACCGTGGCCAAATTATCTGTCATGTCAAAAACTACAAGTCTGGCGGCGCGCATCGATATCCTATCTCTTATCGTTGGGCCGCGAATCGTCAAAAATATCAAAATTGTAGTACAGATAAGCGACCGTGGCCAAATTATCAGCCAAAATTGTAGATTATATTTACCACACTGACCAATTGACCATAGAATGTTGCTATGGACGATGTAAAATGATGTGAGTGTGAAATAAAGAGTCTTACTGGAGTAAGACGAACTTTTCCACATGGTGGTAGTTGCGTATTTTATTAAGCAAGTTCAAAATAATATTTGTTTGTTTTTCAAGCCTTTCAAGTGGCATAAAGTTCGAGATCAAAAAATATGTTCAAACCTTGGCATCGAAATTTTCTTTAATTTAATAGCAGAAGTACTCGAGAAGAGATTTTTCACACTTTCATGATGAACCCATTTGTACGACATTTGAAAGTATAAAAAAATATGTTTGACGTTAATTTTGCCATAAAAATTATTTTTGAAACACTTTTCATAACTAAAGTCACAAAAAATTCGTATTTTTGTATGGGAGCCATGTCTGTATACTACCTTAATGGCGTGAAACTTTGCAAAGGTTATTTTTTTCACAAAAAAAAACATTCTGAAGGTTTGGAGTAATTTCAACCAAAGTTAAGGGTACCTCCCATACAAAATATTCATTTTTAACCCCAAAAATTGAAAATTTTGTATGGGAGGTACCCTTAATTTTGATTAAAATCCCATACAGACATGGCTCCCATACAAAAATTAAATTTTTTGCGATTTTTTCAAAGAAACTCTGTTAAAACTTAATTGTATCTCAAAACTAACGTCGGATTCGGTTTTCTCGTGCCAAAAAACCCCCCAATACATATTTTTGAGTGTTTAAGTCTACATAAAGTATGACTTTTGGACGAACATTGGACTCTTTTTCATAGGTATCACTCCAGGAACGAATTTTTTTTTCATCAACCAAAGTCGCTAAAAATCTAATGATTTCTATTCCTCGTGACCCCCAATCATCCTGTACAGTCAGATTTTAAATAACTTTTCTGAGGAGTGAGATAATCGATGGACAAATTTTGCGTACAGAGGACAACGTACGACGTACAACGTACGACGTACAACGTACGACGTGGAACAGACCCACAACAACCATGCTCAAAACGGCCTGATTTGGGTTCTCTGACCTCAGAAACGTCCAGAAACCATGTTTTTGAGGTTTCGTAAATTTTGACCTATTGCAATACTTTCCCCTTACACACTAGGTGTGTGCGGAAAAGTAAAATTGCAAAAAAGTATCGATTGATGGATTTTCTTGCATTTCCATGCTTTGAAATATGCTAGATTTGGCCATATTCGGAGTCTACGCAAAAACTGGATCTATATGTGCCGTTTTCCGGAATACTCAATAAGTTTATTTGTGTACAAATACGTCACATATGAGAAAACACCAAAAATGTTGCTCATTTTTCGAATTTCTACTACTATGAAGGTTCCGTTATACAGTTTATGATACCGTATTGGCATCCTGAAATGTAGTACTCAATGTCAGCTATCCTATAGATACAATATCTGTGTATATCAGATTGAATACACTATCGTAGTTTTGATCAATTCACCATTTTCACCATTTTTTCCCATACAAAAGAGATAGCGCCCGGGCGAGTTCCAATTTTTTTTTTTAATTCTGAAAATGGCCTGTATCTACTTTTTTCCGCTCGAAATTACGATTTCAGTTAAACACGAGTTAAATAGCGTCTATGAAATAGCAGCCGCTATATCCTATATAGCTGAAAACTATTGACTGGTTATGAGATATGTTGTCTATCAATAAATGGACTATAATGCGCTTCTTGATATTGCTGAGATTATTGATAAGTTTGCAGAAAAAGATCGGAGAATCGAATTATAGATAACATAATATCTAATAAGATATTATATATTGGGTGTATCGATTAAATATTACCGTTTTTTGGGTGAAAATGTAAGTTTATTTTAAAGAAAGCGTACAATATTTTTTAACCGATGTATTGTCCATCGTTAGCTACGACTTCGGCCCATCTTCTTGGCAGCTTGTCTACCTTTTGTTTAACGATGTTCGCACGATGTGGCTTGGCATTGTCATCGTGAAACATAACTTTGATTTGTTTGCTCGCTATCAGAGGCCGTTTAATCTTCAATGCATGCTTCATTTTGATTAATTGCATGCGGTAGCGGCGCACACTACCCAGGGGGTCAAAGTACCCGATTGGGCTCAAACTTCACACAATTTTAGTGATTAATCAGTGAAAATTTGTGACGCAATTTTTAGAATTTGTGACGCTCCAGAAAAAAAGTTACAGGCCTAAATTTGAAAAAGCCTATTCATCAAAAAGTCTATAAATGAAATTTTGAAAAATTCGAAATAAAACAAAAGGATCGAGTACTATCTGTCAAAATATTTCCCCCTATGCCAAGCGAAATTAATTCGATATACGGCGCTGATGTAAATGTCACTCTGTCATTTCACAATAATACTTTTTTTGGCTTAACAATATATAAGCTCTTCATTTAAAATGCATACACATTCATAATTATTGAATCGTTGAAAAAAAAACATGTCATAAAATATTTTTCTAACATTTTTAATTAAAAACTTTATTAATTTTTTTTTTATAAAAAAATTAATTTGTTTATAAATTACGATAATTTCAACAAAACATGTTTCATCGATTAAATAAGAATCTAATTTAAATAGTAATGACAATGCGACACCTACCGTAAAAATGCAAAAAGAA
>NW_022200218.1:0-1073 GCF_009176525.2 Contarinia nasturtii | reverse complement strand
AAGGTTATGTCAACTGACAGACCGTGTTGTTTGCTAGCACTATGTTCGTAGTTTTTGTTTGTTTTTTGTTATTAAAACTGGATATATAATTTTAAAAAGTTAATAAATCTGACGAATAAAGTGTTCTGTATCGTTGAAATATCGAGTCAGCGTATTATAAACATAATTAAATTGATTTTTGAGAGAAATAGACTCTATAACAAGTGCACTGTGTATTGTGAATTTGCTGTGTCACAATGACACCAAAACACAAATGTAATCGTGATGACTGTCCGACCGAAAATGTAAACGGAATGAAAACCAAATGCATTAAATGTGGAGATTTGTGTTATTTGAAATGTTTCGGATTGGGAAAAAGTGAAAACATTGAAAACACCGAGATAGTGAAAATCCCATTGCCGAATGGAAGTTCAATTTTTGCATTTTTACCGTTTTGTGCATTCGTTTGTTGTGCCGACGCTGTGTCAAACGGTGAATTGAAAAAATCACTGAAATTGCCAAAAGCTACCCGCTCAACGTCAAAATCGCGTCAATCAGAAAATAATGAAATAACAATGCAAATAATTAATGAAATGAAAATGCTACGAAAATCAATTGATGAAAATGGGGAAAAAATTGACAGAATTGATGAAAAAACCAATGTCATTCACCAAGCAACTGATGTGTTAGTGAATAAAGCCACCAGACCGTCTCTTTTGCAGCGTGCTGAAAAACAACAATTTACACCGAAACCATCGAATTTAAGTGATTTTCAATCCCCGGCAACATCGAAACAATCCACATTTGCCACTGTCGTGCGAAAAAACCTATCGGCCAAACGTCAACGAGTTGAAGAACCAGCATCAAAAAAGAATGTACCGGCAGCGAAAATTGGAACCAAATCAGTTCAATGCTCGTTAACTGTCTCACCGCCAAAGAAACGCGAAGAAAAGCCAAAGTTTGAAAGGGCAGTTTGGGTATCGAGATTTCGGCCTGAAGTGACAAATGAACAAGTTATTGATTTAATTGCCGAAAATACGTCCATCAATGACAAAAATCGAATCAATGTGCACAAACTTGTGAAAAAAGACTGT
>NW_022200217.1:3354-6231 GCF_009176525.2 Contarinia nasturtii | reverse complement strand
GAGATCGAAATAAAGACCGTTATGTGTGCGAAACATTTTATAAAGCTAAAAAAAGTACAGTCATTATATTGTGATAGATTTGTTGTTTCCTTTGGACTATTTTTCATTCAAGTGATTAGAAAAATCTTTTTGCTCCTTTGTTGTTTATTTTTTTATTTTTATTATTTCTTCAAATTCAAATTTAGAATCAAACATCATGGCGAAACGACGAACATTCGGATGCATATCAACGTGCTTCTCATGCCAGAAATACAACGGTAAGAAACGACATCATTTTCATTTGAAGAGATCGAAATAAAGACCGTTATGTGTGCGAAACATTTTATAATGCTAAAAAAAAGTACAGTCATTATATTGTGATAGATTTGTTGTTTCCTTTGGACTATTTTTTATTCAAGTGATTAGAAAAATCTTTTTGCTTCTTTGTTGTTTATTTTTTTTGTTTAGCAAGATGAAAGTCCAAGATATGGGTCATTTTTGAACCGATACAGAAGTCAACATATATTTGGTTCAACGAGTTTTGGCATTGCGCAATTGATTGACACTCCGGAAAATCGGTACTCTTCAACTCCTTTTTTGAATATGGAATCGGAGGTATCAATGCAACCACGTTTTCGATCTGTCACATTCAGTGAAAGTGAATTTAGTGAAAATAGTTTAGTCGCCACACGAACAATAACGAATTTACCACCGAGAGACCGTTTTGTTTCTACTCCGACTCTTAATTCGGCACAGTCTTTTGATCGTTCACAATCGCAGAAACGCTCAAGTCGTATGATTCAGTCGCCACCACTTTTCGATGAAACTGAATTTATTCCGAGCAACGACGCTCAAGTGCCAGCCGCCACACGAACAACCTCAACCATTCCAAACGCCACTCAAGTGCCAGCCGCCACACAAACAACCTCAACCACTACAAACGCCGCTCAAGTGCCAGCCGCCACACAAACAACCTCAACCATTACAAACGCCGCTCAAGTGCCAGCCGCCACACGAACAAGCTCAACCATTACAAACGCCGCTCAAGTGCCAGCCGCCACACGAACAACCTCAACCATTACAAACGCCGCTCAAGTGCCAACCGCCATACGAACAACAAAATCCGTAGCTGAAATGTCAGCCGCCGAGTATGAAATATGGACCACTGAAATCCAGGTAATTATTATTATCATTATTATTCATTACCAAAAATTTCTTTCAATTCCATACTCTTCATTTATAATCACATTCAATTCTGTGTTCACTTTCTATTACAATTTTATTTCCATTATACTTATTAATTCATTTTCTTTTCCTGTTTGATTCTTAGGATGCAGCTCGAATGCTGGTTTCTGAACCTCAAATGTTGGCCGGTCAAGCCGAAACGTTGGTCAAAACCCGTCGAGTGATGTATTTTACATCGGATGAAGATGAAGAGATAGAGAAACAGGTTAGCGATGACTATTTACGATGCGAAGAAAAGAAGAAGTTCAGTCGAGTGGGAAAAGTTGGATATCGTTATCGTACTGCGCATTATATTAATAGTCCGACTGATCCAATAAGAGATTCCGATGAATCGTGGAATGTTTTTTTAAATTGGAAGAAAAACATTTCAATCGAATCGGAACCCATTGAAATGATAAAAAAAGGCGAATCGAATTTATGGTTGAAAGTTCCTGGCACTGATGGCAAAGTATTTGTTTCAACAATTCGCGACTTTAACCACTTGATAAATAATAAATTCATCGGTATCGCAACAATATCCGAATATGCTGCGATTGCAATCAAAAATACATTTCACGCCTCGAAAAAGGCACGTGAAATTGTTCGTTATGTCCCTCATTTGGAAATCGGAACGGGTACGATTGTAAAAGCATACGTGCTATTGAGATATATGCTAACTTCCACCAAGCATGATACCCCGGACAGAATGAAGTGCGATTTCCGCTTGATTATTTCAAATGGGCTTGGCCAAGAATGGCATTATGATCTTTGTAAGATGTCACTGTCACAAAAAGAAGATGAACTCGTTTGCCAGTGTATTCGCAATTCAAAAACCGAACGATGTTACGCCTCATTGATTGTAGCGCGCATAACCCGACCATATTTAATGGACAACGCGTTTAAATTTATCGATATAGAAATCGGTAACGGGTTCCATTTCCATCCGGGGTGTCTTTTCAATTCCGATGAAAGATACTCCAAAGATGACATCAATCGTAGTATCGACGAAGAGCTATATTATAGCAACAGGGCCGAGTATAAGGCAAAATTAAAGGAGCGGCGATATCGTAGAATTATTTCTAGGTAGTTTTGTTTTGACTCAGCAAACAATTAATTTTTGTACATATTGAATAATGAAACATAATGAAGAAAGACCTTTCAATCGATTTAATAGAGTAATAAAAAAATGTGCAAAAAATTCATTTCATTTCAAATCAAATTTTTTACGCTTAAAATTTATAATTTATTAAGCCAACAATATTACGATAAAAATGTTTCGATTTGTAAATTTCGAAGCTTTTTAAAATCATTGGGATATCATGTATAAATAAATAATCGCAATTCAAAGCAATAGAGTGAAATGCACTCAATGGAAAAATATTAAAATAATAATTATTTTTTATATTGATGGAATTTGAATCGGTGATGAATATAATTTTATTCAATATGTAAAATCGACCAAAAACAAATGAAAACAAACAAACAATTTGTTGTATCAAAAAAGTTTCATTTTAAGGTTTATATGTGACACAGACAAATAAAAAAAATACTCACAACTATAAATAAACAACTATCATACATGACTTTTTTTATAGATTTCAATTTTGGAGTAGATTTCTTCATAATACTGACTCATTCACCGACGATAATTGGCGGATTTTTATATTTGATCAA
>NW_022200217.1:782-3344 GCF_009176525.2 Contarinia nasturtii | reverse complement strand
GGTTTTCTAACAACAATTCAATTGAAAATTAATCGGATAGCATATAACATTCGACAAAAATTCATTTATAAAAATATAGCTTCTTCTGTGACTGTTAACGATGAAATGTAATAAATTTTAGTATTACCATATTTAAAACACACGAAATTGTACCGAAATAAAAGTGATCCGATTTTATACTTTGCTATAATTTACAACATTTTTGATGTAACGTTCACTTTGACCTCAAATCGTACGCTACAAATATTTTTGGTAGCATCAATACAAAACAAAGTACATAATATTATCTGAATTGACAATCAACCAAAGTAAGTTTTTCTTATAATTATGAAAAAAAGAATTATATGTAGAACATTAGGATTTTTCTTATTTTCGAATATCCAGGCAAAATGAACCAAGACGAAGACATTTATTTTGAAAGGCTCTGTCAGGCACAACAAAAAGAAGCCAAAGAATTTAGACAATATTTGGACGATCAAGAAAGAGAGAGCAGATCAAATACAGGCGTAATATATTTCAAATGATTTACCTTCACAGTTTCTTTCAATTTTCATTTTTTTTTACCTCCTAATAGAAGCATAAACTACAATGTTCTGAATGCAATAGATTATTTTCGAATAAGGCTAATTTGAAGGCGCATATCAAACGGAAACATGAAACAAAAACTACGGACGAAATCAAAACAATGCTAAAATCAAGCAAATTGTTGATAGAACGACCGAAAAATGCAAAATTTATTTGTGATATTTGCGGCGCTCGATTTACTCGTAAAGAGTCATTACAATATCATATGGGTGTCCATTATCCAGAATTACGGACACATTTTTCGTGTACTATTTGCGGTGACAACTTGTCGTCAAAGTCGAATCTAAAAGTCCACATGAAAAAATGTGGTCAATAATCTTAAAACAATATTGTTATTTGAATTTCGTCAGAATAAATATTTTCTATACTTAATCGTAATGTCAGCATTTCTTAGAATTTTTTATACTTCTTTCAGATTAATGAAATTTTTTTGTTAACAATTCAATTTCAGATTAATGAACGGTTGTATGTTTGTTTGTTTATTGAATTTGGTTGAAGGAGAATAAAACATTTTACATCGCATCAGTATGGTAATGTTAAATTTGTTTTTTTTTTCTTCTCTTTTGTTAAATAATTGATAAATGTGAATGCTTGTAAATTCATCTTTTTTATTATTTGGCTGATGAAGTGTAAACATATTATTGGACGTTTAGATTTCTGGTTCTATTTTTTTTTTCAACCGATTTATACTTTTCATACAAAAATTACTTACATTCAAAGAGTTTAATGTTTTACAAGTATTTAACGGGAATAAATTACCAATCTAATAGAAAAAAAACTAAACAACATCATCATAATACAAATTGAAAAACTCAAAAGAACGTCACAAAAGAATCATTTTTTTTATTTATTCGATTTCAACGTTACATTCTAAAATGACATGAAATTTATCTGCAGACCGAGAATTTACGAATTTTTGTTGTTGTTCCAATTTAAGCACTGTAATATTATTCGCATTTGAAGCAACGTGATCGATAACATTTTTAGCACAATTTTCATTAAAATTGTATTCAATTAAATCGTTTGTAGCAAAAATATCAACATATTCCTTTGCAATTTTTGCTTGAACTCTGGAGTTCCTTGTTGTTTCATATGGCATACCATTTTCATGTTTCATATCAATGTTAAAATCCCCGATCCAAATTCTATACTTATTCTGGTTTAACAACAATTTGATTTTATTAAATGGTTCTGTGAGTGCCGATTTATGTTTTGCCATATGTGGCGGAAAATATGAAGCAACGATCATCCAAGAGTTTTTCGTTTTTGATTGAATTGCTAGAGCAATTGTGTCCGCTAAATGAAAGGATATAATAAAATGGAGTCGAATAGAATCGTCGAATATATATTAAATATAAAGTCAATGTGAAAAATTTAAAATAAATATATTCTTACGAATGCTCGTTTCAATTTGATTTGAATTGATGGATTTTCGAATGAAAATCAATGTTCGGCCATTTTGATAGTGGATAAAACTTTGCGCGAATTCTGCTATATACGATAGCACACTTTTTCCCAGATACGAGACATTTGATTCCCATGAAATTTCCAACAAAACTACAAGGTCATAGCAGCTATTTTCAATGTCGATCAATAATTTTTCTATGTTTCTCAACGGAAATTGATTCGTATTTTCATAATAAATCTTCAACATATCGAAAATATGTTGTTTTGTACCAAAAAAAATGAAAAATGAGAAGTTGGATGGAATAAAGACTTATCGCATCGTTTTAATGTCAAAATGTTAAGCGTTTTCGATTTCTTTGTATAAGTAATGATTTCGAAAAATCTGCTATAAAATGTATAGTAAGCAATGGCAACACTTGAAAAGATCACTTTATACGTATTCAGTTTTCATTATCAATATTTGTATTCATACACAGACTTTCATTTTTTGCTAATATTTCTATAGAATAAAAATATTTGATAGCTTTGAATGTATGCGTGAGCCTAGATACGTGTGCTACACACTTCATT
>NW_022200217.1:0-682 GCF_009176525.2 Contarinia nasturtii | reverse complement strand
GGCCACCTGAAATTCAAAAGATGTATACAATATTAACTTATAAATCTAATTTTATTGAACGGAAACACACATTCGTAAGTCTTAAGGTATAGTGAGCATTGATTTATGGCATTTTGTTGGCTCGGAATTGATCGGGTATTTTCGATTTTTTGGCTTAAAATTTGCATTGGAATTTCTTCAAACTTTTAGAATGTTATTATTTTGTGAAAAACGTAGCTTATGCAAAGTTTCACGTCTTTACGATATCTTATTTGGGGTCCATACAAAAATTCGCATTTTTAATATAATTTTAGAAAATTGTATCGAAAATTATTCGCATCGCAAAATTAATGTCATATTTGATTTTCTCATTCCAAAAAACCCGCCAATGCATATTTCAAATTTTAATTTACTGTGTTACTTATTTTGTTTTTTACAAAGCGCAACGATGACAAGCAACGTTGACCGTAGCGCCATGGTGCGGTTGCCAGCGAAACTAAAAAATGACACAAATTTCGAAGAATAGAATATTTTTTAGTAGTAATATCAATCTCAACCAAACGTTGCATTTCAGTTTATTTTATGTATGAACAGACTTTCATTTTTTACTAAATATATTGCAATAAATATTTCTATAAAATAAAAATATTTGATAGCTTTGAATGTATGCGTGAGCCTAGATACGTGTGCTACACACTTCATT
>NW_022200214.1:0-701 GCF_009176525.2 Contarinia nasturtii | reverse complement strand
TTTTTTTTTTTTTTTTTTTAGCTCATCAATGTAGAAAATTGAGGAGAATTCTTTCAATTTGCTACGGTTTTTGGTTCCGAGAGATTTTTTTCCGATTTGCCCAAGTCAGTATAATACTCTTTTCGAAGAGTGTACACGCTCTTCTCACACTCTTCGTATAGTTTTATTCGACTCCCTTCTCACACTCTTCTCACACTTTTGCATAAAACACGTATATTGAGTGAGAACTGCTGTCACTGCATTCCAGTGGAAATAATGTTTGTATTTTGATATTTGAACGTTTATAGCATTCGTCAGCTGTGTCAAAATACAACAGAACGACAATTGCTGTTGCAACAGCTAATTCATTTTTTTTGTATACGTTCATTTTTTTCAAAATGTCAAAAATTAACAAAATCAAAAATTATCCATCAGTGGAAAAATTTATTATAAAGAAAAAAAAGAAAATTTTTTAGAGAAAAAAATTGAAGCTCAGTTAAAAACAATATACGTGTTATATGCAAAAGTGTGAGAAGAGTGTGAGAAGAGTGTGAGAAGGGAGTCGAATAAAACTATACGAAGAGTGTGAGAAGAGCGTGTACACTCTTCGAAAAGAGTATTATACTGACTTGGGTGCTAGGGTTTTTCGCGGAGAAAATTCTTTCGATTTGCTAGGGATTTTCGCCTCAAAAAGTGACTTCCAAAAAAAAAAAAAAAAAAAA
>NW_022200213.1:0-1722 GCF_009176525.2 Contarinia nasturtii | reverse complement strand
GACGGAACCGGAGCAATCCACAATTCGGACACCGCAGCAGACGCAACAAGAAATCGGAAATAGGCTCATTGACCCGGTGCACACCATTGAATTGACACAGGCAGAACGAAACAGGAGGGCTGCAAATCGAATGCACATCAGCGATGAAATGAGAGGTATGATTAATCAAAATAGAGGAAGGCCAGACCATCCGATAGAAACACATGAACGACGCGACGGTCCAAATACATTTGATAGAAGTCGAAGCAGTCGAAGATCACCTAATCCACGTGCTGGCGAAAATAATTATGGCGTCAATCGAAACAATTGGCAGGGCCGATCCGACCAACGTCCTCAACAGTCACGTCGAGGTAGAATCCAAGCATACGAATCAGAACGCACGGGTGGCCGATGGAATAATGGTTTTAATGGTCCAACTAACTATGGTGGTGGGCCACGGCAAAACAATAACACTGGAACCTGGCATCATGATTCACCGCGTCAAACACGGATGGTTTATCCGGAGTGGAATGTCGCGTTCAATAATGAACGAAACGGTCGAGGAACCGATGAAGATTGCGAAGGCCATCACTCGTCGAACTACGGTCACAGGGTACAAAACCGAACTGGTCAAAACGAACCGATACACCAAGGGTTGGAGCGCAACAATCGTTTACCACCAAATGAGAGAAACGAGATACCGGGGGTCGAGCGACACTCAACGGGTGGGTATCCCATCGATAACATGGATCGTCCCACGGGAACTACAAGAAGAGCCGAAACACAACCACGATCAGTACGGTTCTCAGTTGAACCATCAAACATTACATATGGTACACGACATGACGTTACTTTCGATCGGGAATTTAACCAACCAAATACACATGAACAACAATCATTACGCAAATGGTTCCAAAACAAATATTTCGACGGTGTGACCGAAGACAAAAGCCACATGAATGTAGAAGATTTTTTAAACGCGCTACATGAATACCAAATGAGTCAACAGGTACAAGACTTGATAGTGCTTCGCAATTTGCCACAGTCGTTGACGGGCCAAGCAAAGAAGTGGTGGAAGGGTCATCATCCTTTCATTACATCCGTGGAAGAGTTGGATAGGAAAATACGGGCACGTTTTGAACCTGAAACACGCAACGATGACGCTATCATTACGGCGGTGTATAATCGGAAGCAAGGCAGGGATGAATTCTTGTTGGAATATCTCGATGACATGTTACAATTGATGGCACGAGTGCCTGAAAGCTTCTCTGAATCGCAACAAATTATACGGATCGCATCAGGGGTCAATGACCATTACACACCGCATTTCGTCCAATACCGGCAAAGACGAGACCAAAATATATCGGATTTGTGCGAATTTGCCGAAGAACTAACCAGTAAAACCCGCCGAACCAAAACAATGGGTATGGAGAAGAATAAAACCGAACCAAGAGGAGTAAAGAAGGTACATTGCCTCGGAGACGGCCAAGACAACGACATCATATCGAATTCCACAGACGAGTCAGACACAGCCGAGGTAGCCAAAATCAATGCGTTCGTTGAACAGTCGAAGCAACAAATGCGTCCTAACGCAGGTAGCTCCAAACCAATACAGTCAGTGGGGCCTCCAACTAATCGAAGCCAGCCCACGGTTGCACCTCAACTTCGTCCACCGGAAAATATGACGGCACAACAACTGTATCATGGCCAGATTGGAGATAAACAAGTGCGTTGCTTCAACTG
>NW_022200211.1:0-3220 GCF_009176525.2 Contarinia nasturtii | reverse complement strand
AAACCGAGCCCTTTATATTATAACTATAATCAAGGGTTTGGTATCGACAAGTCAAACTTGAACCATTCTCAAATGAGAGTGTTAGTAAGACTGTGTTACGATAGCAAGTATGAGCGAGTATATCACCGCACATACAGTGACGAGAGAAGTGATATCAATTTCCCAGACTGTAAACAGTCTGTCGTTATGATTAAATAAATATTCCAAAATATACAAAACTCATCAATTTTTGCATGAACGTTCAAAAATTGACGAGTTTTTTGTATTTTTGGAATATTTATTTAAACAATCAGTTTAAACAATGGTTTTGATTGTTCTCCAATTTTGTCAATAGAATAGTTTTGAGAATGAATAACTATGCGATTTTTTGAGTTTCAATTATTTTTTTAAGGAATTATAAACCAAAACAATCAAAGAAAAATAGCTCTCATATCGAAAAAAAATTTATGCTTTAGAGGGAAGTATCACGATATTCATAAATATATTATAAGAAATCCGAATTTCATCACAATTAGTCATTTCATATAATGAAACATGCTGTATTCGAACATTGTCAATTTAGACATAGACATTGACGACATTTTTTATGTACATATGGTTTTTTACGAAAACGTTCGACGATTGGCATCAAATCGTGGGCTTGTGTGAATTTTAAAATCGCCAGAAATATTTTATCATAAAAATGCGCTGCAATTACTTGGATATATTCACAGTTGGTTTTGTGAAAAGTTCACTTTGCTTTGAATTAAACTGGCGGCCTATTCATAAATCACAATTTAATTGGATTTAAAACACATCATAAATGTTTGATAGCAAGAAAAATTGCTGCACAAATGTAAACATCAACGTTGTGTGGTTCGACGTTGTTGTTCGTCCCCCCGTGATAAATATTCCAAAATATACCAAACTCATCAATTTTTGCACTCTTCATGCATGAGAATCGAATCACATTTCAAATCACATCAGATTTTTGTGTGTTTAATTACATCATTCAGGCAGAAGCGATAAATAAACAAAAGTTAGTTATATAAATTCTCAAATTGAATGATTTTTGCTTTGAAGATATATTTTTTGTTTGTATTTGTTTATATTTTTCTTCAAATAATTTAACAATTAAATTCACTTAAATGCAACGATTTTAACTCCGATTTTCCAGTGAGATTATTTTTTGCACTAAATTTATTGATTTTCAATCATACAATGATTTTTGGATAGGATAGATTCGTAAGATCTCTGCAAGATCCGGATCCAAGCGTGCGTACGCTGCCGCATGATGCATACATATATAATACGTACGCAAATTCGTTCTTCTTATTTTGCCTTCTTTGATTTGCATGCCATAGCAATACGGAATAACGAATGTATGTATCATGCGGCTACGCACGCACGCACGCTTGGATCCGGATCTTGCGGAGATCTTACGAATCTATCCTATCCAAAAATCATTATATGATTTTTATTCAAATTCACATTGATTTTGTTCATGTGGTATTTTAATTGATTTTTATTAATTGTTTTTTTTTTGTTTTTTTGTTTTATTAACTAAAAATAATTGAAACTCAAAGAATTGCATAGTTTTCTCAAACCTATTCTATTGAAAAAATTGGAGAACAATCGAAACCATTGTTTAAACGGGTTGTTTAAATAAATATTCCAAAAATACCAAAACTCGTCAATTTTTGCACGACAAATGCAACGATGAATTTTTGCATATATTTATTTAATCATAACAGACAGACTGTTTACAGTCTGGGAAATTGATATCACTTCTCTCGTCACTGTATGTGCGGTGATATACTCGCTCATACTTGCTATCGTAACACTCTCATTTGAGAATTCAAAGACTTAAGTTTGACTTGTCGTTGCCGAACCTTAGAATATAGTTAAATAATAATGTTCAGTTGCTATTCGTCGAACTCAAACCGAACGGCCCTTCTAACTCAAGTTAATTTAAAATCGATAAAAGAATAATAATTCAAACGTTTAAGTTTGACTTGACATTACTAAGCCCTTGAATATAGTTATAATAATATATTCAGAGACTTGGTGGCGTTCGGTCAAACTCAAACAGAACGACCCTTCCAACCAAGTTAATTTAATATCTATAAATGATAATAATTCTTTTAAGTTCGACTTGTCGTTGATGCACCTTTGGATATAGTTATAATAATATTTACAATGGCGCGTTTGCGATTTGTCAAACTCAAAAGGAACGACTCTTCCAACGAAGTTAATTTAATATCAATAGCAGGAACAAAAAAATCATCAAATCATTTAGGTAAGGCTAGACACGGTTGAGCTAAAGTAATATCTAAATAGATTAGTTTAGCTCTAACCGTGACTTGCCAAACCTAAACCGACAACAACCAAGTTTAAAGTTTAAGTGAAGGTTTGAGAATCCTAATATGACGTGCGCACGTATACATGTTTAATGTAGCACGTCAAAAAAACGGTTTAAATTTGACCAGCAACCATCGAGATCAATATAATATGTACTTAATATCTATTGGTCACGTGGTCGTTGGCTAAACATAAACAGACAACAACAAATAAATCCAATGAAACTAAACAAGTTAAGTTAAGTGAAGAAAAATCAGATGAAAAATATCATCGAGTGTTAGATTTCTTACAATATATACCAATTTTTACAGCCATAGAATCTGCGTTGATCCTTCGTTGTCTTTCGCATTTTTATCAGCCTTGTTGTCTATTTAAGCACTTTACTAACTTTTGCATGACCTAAATAAGTTTGTAAAACTATTTAATTCTTTCTTCACATTTTTAAAATTTTTGAGTTTGTAAATTATATAGTATTTTCAACCGATATATGGAGTGGCATCTCTTCATCGTCACATCTTGCATTTACGTTAGCACCGCAATCGATGAGAGATTTAACTTCGCTCTCATTAACTTTAATATATAATATAATAATGGTATTCTCTAGGGGGTGGACACCAGCGATTCCAAATATAAAAACTATGATTCCTTTGAATTCACTGTGATTCCAATGTCAATACATGTACACAAGCATTACGTGTACGCTTAATGTGATAAGTATTTATCACAGAGACGTGGCTGACAGGCTGAGTAGTGTGCGCTAGGCGTATACATGTGATGTTTGTGTGTATTTAGGAATCATGAATCATGAATACTTTGATTTCTGCGATTCCAAATATAAAAACTATGATTCCTTTGAATTCACTGTGATTCCAATGATTCC
>NW_022200210.1:0-5918 GCF_009176525.2 Contarinia nasturtii | reverse complement strand
TTTTTTTTTTATGTTCGTCATCTTCAGTTTTCTGGAAAATGAAGTGAAACAATAAAAAAACGAAAACATTTAAAATTGTGTGAGGAGAGAGGGTTTGAAACAATAATAATCGAAAATACATAAAACACCAAACAAAAGCAATAAGCAGACGAAATATAATACACTATAGATCGATTCACAATAACTGTGAATCAATTCAAAATGCCGAGAATGTTTTCTCTTTCATTTATACATTCACTCACATTGACGAATCAAATGAAATGCATAAATAAATTTTGAAGATGTAATCAGTTGATCTATGTTTTTGTGTGTTCAACATATTTTGTAAGAGCTGGAAAAAGAGAAAGATAGATTCAAACAAGGGGCGAAGCAGTACTAGATTCAATTCCACTGAATTCTGTTCAATTCCAAATTAAATTCTAGTCCGTGTGTTTTAACTCATTTACTTCAGCAAATTTTAGGTAATGTGAATTTTTTGATTCTGATTGAACCAGGCGATACAAAAAATTGACCAGAATTTGAGAATTGAAGAAAAAAAAATATTTATTTGTTTTGTCATTTTTGACGATTTTTCACCATCGTACGTCCGTACATATTTTGTATTTGCCATTTCAGCGGTCTTCCGTGTTTTTCATACAAGTCTTCCCAGATGGTGAAAAATCGTGAAAAACGAAAAAAAAATTATTATTTTTTTTTTCAATTCTCAAATGCCGGTCAATTTTTTGTATCGCCTGGTTCAATCAGAATGAAAAAAATCACATTCTTTAACATCCAAATCACGCTTGGCGAATAATACACGCAAGTGTCATTTTGCTGCTATATTGCGACTTTATATGAATTTCTCCTTGTAATACCTAAAATTTGCTGAAGTAAATGAGTTAAAATGCACACGGACTAGAATCTAATTTGGAATTGAACAGAATTGAGTGGAATTGAAAGAATTTAATCTAGTACTGCTTCGCCCCTTGGATTCAAACGAAACAACCAAATTTAGACAATTATAGTATGAAACTTTTTTTTTCAATCATGACACGTGTAAATTATCGTGAGATTTGAATCAAAGTATTTTTCCATATAATAAATTTTATTGAAACAGATAAAACACAAAAATCGAAGCCGATGTTTTCAAGTGCCATTTTTATGGCTTTTGTTTGAAAAGGAATTGGATTCAGAATGAGAGAAAATGAAAATTGACAAAAGTCAAGCACATTTCTTCTTCAAAAACTAAAAAAGATCATAAAAAAAGAATAAGCGCAATAGTAAGAAAACTACTAAAACCAAAAAGAACAAACAAATATTTTCAAGAGATTGAAAATAGAATAAACTACACTCAAGTGCATTTCATAATAAGCGAGTGCAACATCAGAACTATTTGGAAAATAGAGAAAGATTTTTGTATCACAAAATGAAGCAATGGCAGGTAACATGAAATGTGCACAAAAAATCGGCAAAGATTAAAAGAGATTCAACTGAATTTTAGTGAACGAAAAATAATCAGAAATGAAAGAGCAAGAAAATATAATTGAAAGATGAAGAAGAAGAACTCGAATGAGAGAAAAAAAACGAAAGAGCTAAACCACAGGCGCAAGAGGAAAAGTGTTGTGCAGGAAGTGAAATTCGAGCAAACATCCAATGGAAGTATCATTCGCTTAAAATAATATAAAAGAATTGCATTCCCATGATTCATATCGTATTGAAATCTCTTTTGGATTGTGCTAAAATGACAAATAATAGACTGGGTCTGGCCCTAGCCATATAACTGATATTTGAATGTAACAATATGATTTTCGGGATGGTATCTACAATTTTCTTCGAATTTTGAAAAGTCATTTTTTTATGTTCTTATAATCATGTCGGAATTATGTTGGTTAAAAAAAATATGTCGAAATTATGTCGGTACCCAGGAAGCTCAATAAAAAAAGGACTTTTCGCATAAAGTCGAGGCTATTCATTTATTTTCCGAAACGACGACTAGTCGTGAAAAATAAAAGCATGGGAATTATGTCGGAATTATGTCGGTTCAAATGATATACTCAGATTTTGAAATAAGATTGTGGTGTCGGTATGCTACCACAAAAATCATTAAAAAAAAAAATAAAAAAAAAATTCCTCAAATTATTATTGTTTTCACTGAATTTCACCAGAAATCACAAACTGAACAGAAAAAGAACATGATAAAATTCAAAATATAGCAAAAAACAATGACACTCTGATAAAAATATGCTTCAAATAGCGAAAAACAGGTGCGTCGGTTTACCCCGAGAAAAATGCGTCTGTTTTCCCCGTAGTAAATGTTCAACTTCCAATTTCGATATCACAAAACTCACAAATAATATCAAAAATTGTATATATTACCGCGAAAGTACTCGATATTCAACTGTGTAAAATTCCTATCTTCAGCTGAGATCAGTGATGAAATGATCACGATAATCGAAGTTCTGTGGATGCTACATACTATAACACAAGTGGCCAAAAACACATCTTTCGCTGTGTACTTGACATACTAGTTGACATATTTGCGTTGTCGTTTCCGAGATATTTTGAGTGCGTCGGTTTGCCCCGTGCGTCGGTTTACCCCGTCTTCCCCTACGTGTAGTATATCACATATACTGCCGTCCCCCGTGATATTATTAAATTCGACATAATTCCGACATAAATATAAGACACTTAGTAAACAATATTAATTTGAGGGATTTTTTTATTTTTGAACTATTGTAGAAAAAAACATTTTTAAATTTTTTCGAAGAAAATATTTTTATTTCGATTTTTCGAGGGGGGTTCATGACCGACATAATTCCGACATAAATATAAGACACATAGAAAAAAAATATATGTTGAGTGAAATTTTTCTTTTTCGAAGTATTGTAAAAAAAGTCCTTTTCCCATTTTTTTCGAAGAAAATATTTTTTTTTGTTTTTGATTTTTTGTGATAGATACATAATCGACATAATTCCGACATAAATATAACACATATAAAAACAATAATAATTTGAGGGAAAAATTTTTTTTTTTGAAAAATGATTTTTGTGGTAGCATACCGACACCAAAATCTTATTTCAAAATCTGAGTATATCATTTGAACCGACATAATTCCGACATAATTCCCATGCTTTTATTTTTCACGATTAGTCGTCGTTTCGGAAAATAAATGAATAGCCTCGACTTTATGCGAAAAGTCTTTTTTTTATTGAGCTTCCTGGGTACCGACATAATTCCGACATATTTTTTTTTTTAACCGACATAATTATAAGAACATAAAAAAATGACTTTTCAAAATTCGAAGAAAATTGTAAATACCACCGATTTTCGGTTGTTGTTTTTTTTTCTTAACTTTAAACACGAAAATTTTTAAGAAAACAAAAACTGTGTGTTTTTATTTGTTGGACATTTGTTCGATACAATCAGTTAATTTCTTTTCAATTTTGCGGGCGTCACGAAGAAGAAGAAGCAAAAGAGAAACTAAACAACGTACACGCTCGCACGTATGCAGTGAATCTTGTCCAAAAAAATACACGCAGGACAGCTGCTGTTTGTGCTGAAATCAAAACAATCAGCCAACGCAACACACATATATATTTTTTTACATACACAACAGCCAATTTAATCCAATCAGTCAAATACTCAGTCTGGAGGAAACGAAAAAAAATGCCATGAAATATAAATATAAATATAAATTGCTTATTTCAATGCTCCATCATCATTCAATTGAAATCAAAATCATTTAATAGCGTGTGTTTTATTTTTGTCGCCTTCATGTAGCTCCTCCTTTCTCCCACACTTCGTTGCCTCTTATGCTAAAGTCGAACATGGAAAGATTTTTTCTCGGTTCGGTTGTTGTTCGTTTCAGTTAACTTCAAAAATATTTTTTTTTTGTTTAATTGGATTAATTGTCATTTCGATTAAACCAAACTCACTTGATGTATTCTGCTTACAATCGAAATTCTGACAGAATGAGACAATAAACCAACCCTTTTTTGTATAGAAAGTCTTTGGAATAAATTCAGGCGTTCGCCATAAATAATTAATTTGGTGTCTTTTTGGGAAGTTAAAAGGATGGTCCTTTTATCATGGAAATGTCATATTTTAAGAAGTGAGCCATTAGTGTGGTTTTTTCTGCTTGCAAAGCAAAATTTTGTCTTAAATCAGATAGTTCTCAATGAATTTTATTGATTTCAAGAATATTTGGTTGTTAATAGAGCAAGTAATGGAGGTTAACCAGTGACCGGTTCGCGCATATTTCTATGCCTGATAGCTATGCTAAGCATAGCGGAGACGCAAGCCGCAACGCACCCGTCACCATTCGATTCGAGCTATATTGTATGCGCACGGTCGTCTGCATAAACGAACATGTGTAACATCATTTAGGCAAGCATAGAAATATGCGCGAACCGGTCACTGAGGTTAACCTTACGTTTCAGCACTAAATTTTCGAATAATGGCTCTAAGACACCTTCCAAAGAAGATCGTACCATACAAACACCCCTTTATCAAAGTTCGTTTTGTCGACGTCTCTAGCCTTATATAGTAGTGCCCTAATATAATCAATGCAAAAGAAACCACTTGCACTTGATTCGTGATTCGATATAGCGATGAATGTTTCACCGTCCAAAATGATGAATTTTTCAGTGCAACATGCTATGAGGTGAAGTAAACACCCAATTTATGACACCCTTTGGAATTTTTTCGTAACTTATTTTGCTGATTCCTAAAGATCGTGTCTAAATCTATTGTTTTTGTTCAAATTTGGATGTGCTATAACCATAAGAATCACCAAAAATGAATGTTTGCTTGACCAACCCGGTTTTCTGTACTTGATGGCAGTTTTGAAAGGTTTGAGCATTTAAATTGGGAATACGACCGGACTTTTTGCTTTTTCAAGAATCCTCATCTTCATACTAAGTCCATGAGACACGATGCATGCTTCGAAGAAAGATTGGTTCAACTTTACGCGCATGCAGAATTTGTTTTGAACTTAGTTGTCCAAAACCATTTGAGACACTTTTTCGTAAATCCAATTTGTACACCATCGCGAATGAATATATTTGAATGGTTTGTCTTTGACAGTAGAGTAATAGTCCCATTAAGTCTCCTATGTGCATTGGTTGACAGTTTTGATTTTGTTTATGTAGCGCAATAAACGCCTGAATTTATTCCAAAGACTTTCTATACAGATGTTATATTTATGGGTTTTGTTATATTTATGCTATCTACCCAAGGAACAATTTGTAATGCAAATTCACCCATTACCAAGGACTAGTTTACGGTCAAATTTGGGCCCGGATTTATGTGTAGTTTCAGTCATATTCAACGTCACCAATGGAAGAGAAAAAGAGAAAAAAAAAATCAATTAGTATACGAGGGCGACTATTTAAGTTTCTTCAATATGTATGTTTTAGTATTGCCCGATGCAAACCATTGTCATATTCGTAAAGTTGGACATTTTTCATGACCATTTGACTTAACAGGACGAATTTTAGTTTTGTGGTATGGCCACGGTGTCAGTTGGAAAAGGTCAACTTCGCAAAAAAATGAAATTTACAAAAAAGATTATTTCTCATAAGTTTTCAAAAAGAGCTGCCTGCTCAACAGTATTACTTCCGACTCAAGTCGGGGTATGGGAAGGAAGTACCATGCCTTGCCACTGTATACAACTGGTTCACTGAATCCCATCGTCATGGTGCTCGCTACAGTGATCAATTGCGCGATGGTCCTTCGAAAATTGATGTCATCGAGAAAAACTCTGGTGCCGATTGAGTTAGGATCGAAGTTTCTTTTACAGTTAAATTGTGGTATGCCCAAGGATCACAGAGACTCCAATCATTTGGTTCTTCCATGAATTACAACATGAAAAAAATAAATCTTTACGTGTCAACCCACAGTTGCTCAAAAATCGATTGATTTTAATCACATCCAAAAAA
>NW_022200209.1:0-1439 GCF_009176525.2 Contarinia nasturtii | reverse complement strand
CTTGTTTGAAAGTTATCGTGTTAACAAATTTTTGCGTACAGGGTACAGCGTACAGCGTACAGCGTACAGCGTACAGCGTACAGCGTACAGGGTACCACGCACATACATTCGGACATCGAAAAAACGCTAGATTCGTGTTCCCTGGCTCCTAAAACACCCAGAAAACATGTTTTTTGAGGATGTCAATTTTTCGACCGATTCCAATACTTTACCTTACACACTAGGTGTGTGCGGAAAAGTAATGTCAAATTTTGAAAATCGGTCCACCTGTCTTCAAAATATGGTCCTTTCAAGAAAAGGGTCAACATTCAGTTCTACGGGCATAGATGGCAGTAAATTAGGTCGTTGACTCCTGAAATATCAATATTCGGATTCTAGAGCTCAATACCTTTCCAACGACCCTCTAACTGTCGAAATCGATCAATTCGTTCGAAAAATTCAGCATTTTATAAATTTCATATGAATCTCTATGAAAAATCAAAATGTCTGTGTCTGTCTGTGCGCAATTTTGCGTACTCGATTCTGATCTTTTTGAAACTTTATGTGATTAAAGTACATAAAAAACTAAGACTTTTTTGTTCCGGCACTTTTCGATTTGACCGCCATGTTGGCCGTGGCCGGCCTCCAAAAGTCACTTTTTGACTTTTGTCCCCACGGACACCGAGGCACATCCACTTGACACACCCCGGACATATGCACCTCGTTCGAAAGGTCTTGAAGTGAGCTATCGAATAGTGTCAATTACGGTCCAAAAATTTCAATGTGGAGTGGCCAAATTGGCCAAAAACCAAAAAGTTACCGACATAACGTCCATTACCTCGAAAACAAGCTCAACGATTTTTTTGAAAATTTCACCGATTTTAGGCCCAAGTCTAAGCTATTATATGCCGCATATCTCATATCCCAGAAAATTCTTGATTTCAAGATATGACCTTCGGTAGTGCGAATATGGCCAAAAATGGCCAAAAATGACAAAAAATGTACTTTTAACATTTGAAGTATTTTATGGGCCAAAATGTACTCCAATGACTCTGTAATTATGCTCTGTGACTAGTCAAACAAAATTGAATAAAATATCGACCGTTTTGGATGGCTATTCCACCAAAAATCGGCCAAATGTATATACCAAAATTCAAATTTTCACAAAAATGTCTAGATGTATGAAATATGAAATTTTACCAACAAATAACTACATCTTTGATAGTCTCCCCGCATAAGATCGATAAAATACCGAATTTTATGTCCCCTCCCACCAGGCCAGAAGGTGGACTATCGTCGGGAGAGGTGCATGCGGTTAGTCACAAATGAAATTAAAAGAAATATACAAAAATGTTAGTATAAATGGCAAACTATGCAAAAGATCATGCAAAAATGGCCATTATTTCATACGAAAAAGGTCATAAAGTAAGCTCTCAAGTGGTGTCAATTGCGACTAAAAA
>NW_022200208.1:0-3590 GCF_009176525.2 Contarinia nasturtii | reverse complement strand
TTGCACGCGGATACGATGAGTCGAAAACTAATAAATAAATATAATTTTAAATACTATATCTATATACAAAATAAATCACAATGTATCACATTTGCTCGTTTAAGAAAACAGTGTTATAATTGGACACCAATGACAAGTTAGAAAAGTGATCATCGCTTAAGGATAAAAGTCGATTTTGAAGTTGATCTCTTTGATTGCATCGAAAATAGTTCGTGGACCCTATTTGACATTTTGCACATTTGGTTGAGTGGAACGGACGGATTGATTCGGAAGAATTTGTCATTGATTTTGAAGTACTCGACACTTCTCAAGTTACGTCCATTTTGATTGCGGGCTATTTCAGTCTTCAGTGACGGGCAGTGAACGTTGTTTTGCATCAAGTCGAATATGAATAAAATTGATGCGTTTATACGGCGCCTTTGGAGTGATTGCATGTTTAGTTTGCCCAGGCGAGCGCTGTACGATGATATTTTGTAGTCATTCGAGATGTTTGGATACTCCTTGAGTGCAAACATTGAGAATTTACGAAGGCAAGATTCAATTTTGTTCTTGTGAATGCCATGGTACGGTAGCCATACTAAACTGCCATACTCCAAGATTGATTGTACGAGGGCGCAGTATAACGACTTGAGAGTATTGACATCAGGAATATCGTAGCAGAATCTCTTCACGAATCCGAGCGCTGATGTTGCTTTTGCCACGATTGAATCGATGTGTTTGACGAAGTTGTGTTTGCGGTCGAAAATTACTCCCAAGTCTCTTTGTTCGCTTACTCTCTTAAAATTGTGACTGCCATATGAGTAGAAGCACATGATTTTCTCTCTCCTTTTTGATAGGACAGAGCATTTGTCGAGATTTAGGTAAAGTTTGTTTGCTTCGCACCAGTTCTTTAATTTATCAATTGCCACTTGAAGTTTGATAGTGTCATTGGTGTCAGTGATTGAAGTTGCCACTTTCAAATCGTCAGCAAAGAGAGAGATAAAAATGTCGCCGTCATCAATGTAATTTACAATATCGTTGATGAAAAGTAGAAATAGGGTGGGGCCCAAGTGACTACCTTGAGGCACCCCTGAGTTAACAACAAACTCACTTGACTCCATTTGCCCATATTTCACAAATTGACGACGATTTGACAAATACGATTTGATCGAGTATCACTTACAGTCGGCTTTCAACGCGACTCGATTTAAGAAGCGCCATCTCTTTCACACCAGGTTCTCATATATTTTTTTCTTGCAAAATTGTATAAATTGAATAAGTTTTGCAATAATAATAACGAAAATAATTAATAGAATTTATAATAAATAAAAAAAATTGAAAAAACACTCAAATATTTTATATTATATGATTCACCAGAATAGCTTCACTTCGTGTTGTTTACGTTGTTCCTTTTGACAGGTATGAATGTTTGACAAATACATATTTTCTCCACGTAACCATCTCTACATGGTCTACAAGGCAAAGTCTACAAGGCAAAGCTACATATCATATAATATAAAATATTTGTGTGTTTTTTTCAATTTTTTTTATTTATTATAAATTCTATTAATTATTTTCGTTATTATTATTTCAAAACTTATTCAATTTATACAATTTTGCAATTTTATTTGCAAGAAAAAAATATATTAGAACCTGGCTTGAAAGAGATGGCGCTTCTTAAATCGAGTCGCGTTCAAATACATTGTCAATATACAACGCAAGTGATACTCGGATTTAATCCAATCGATTAAGTTTGGCGGCAGATTGAAGTTGTGAAGTTTTGAAATCAGAATCGAATGATCAACAATGTCAAATGCCTTACTGAAGTCTGTGTAAAGTACATCTACCTGCTTATCATCGTTCACTGCCTTGAGTGAAAAGTGCAGGAATTCTAAAAGATTCATCGAAGTTGAGCGGCCTTTCATAAAACCATATTGTTGAGGCACGATTTTATCGGCTATCATCTTGCTGATCTCCAAATTAATCAAGTATTAGAAAAATTTAGCGATTGTTGGCAATTTGGCAATTTTTTTGATGTAATTATCAAACGCAAACAAGTAGTCTAAGTCATCGTTCGTTGACCTCGATATCTTCCACTCTTTGTTCTTTTTGTTCTTGAGAGATTGGAGTTGCTTGTTGTTCCACGTACATATCGATCGCTTCATTAATGACTTGGTGCAAAATGTCGACTTTTTGGTCAAGGGTCTTATTTGAAAAATGACGAGAGAAATCGACGTCGGCAAAGTACCTATTCATTGCAATGTAGTCGGCCTTGAGGAAGTTTCGAGTTTGAATTTGCCCTTGCGTTGCGTTATTCATGTGCCATTCATACGTCAAGAGGATTGGTGGATGATATTGTTCATCAATGACAGATAAGGGAGGCGGGCAAGAAACTTCCACATTTGTGAAATCGTTCGTGAATATTAAATCGAGCAATTTATTGCTTGCATTGCGAATAGAATTAATCTGATGGACACCATTGGCGGTGATGTCTTCGACGAAATCTGCCGCATGCAGTGGAGTGACGCAATTTGGAATGAGAACATTAAGTTCAGCGTCATCCATAATCCAATTGACAAGGGGTAGATTAAAATCCCCCAGTACAATGATAGTGTCATTTGGGCTCGATGGAATATGGCTTATGGCAATCGAGTGGCGTTTGTATATTTCCAGCTGTGAGTTTGGCGGAATATACACAGCATTGTGAAGTAAAAGCAGGACTGTCATGAGTAACGACTCAGAGAAGAGTGATCTTTATTGTGTATCAGGTTTACATTGACCGCTCAGAGCTTACATGCTTACGTATGTGTTTACGCTTACTCTTGAGTGGCTGCGGCGCGTGCGTAAGCTTGTTACGACTTGCGCTACACCTCCTTTCCATAAAAGAAAAAAAAGTGTATTACAACGTAGATCTTAACTGTGTAATTTATTTCCTTTTCCTTAGAGTTGTATTCACTTTTTTTTTATATATACCATCACCAAAAAAAATTGTTTTTTTTTTCATTTTCTTTTAATTTTTTTTTCTTCTTCTTGAGTTGATCAGGCTCTTGAATTGTTTTGTTTTATTTTGTTGAATAAGATATATGATTAAAATTTGTATTGATTATTTTATGCCTTAACTACCCATATAATTCATTTGCGGAGTAATTTTGACGGTGGCGGGACTGTGTGGAGTTTGGCGGAGATGACATACAAACTCTGTGTGTACGAGGGTAACAGCACTTCTATGTGTATCATTCTTACGCAGATTATTAGTAACTTAGCTGTGTGTACGGCTACTAAGATGTACGATTGGACAAAATAAATCTATGAACAGCAAAGAACGCTGTTGCACTCGTACACACAGCATTTGCATGCTATCTCCGCTGAACTCCGCACAGTCCCGTCATCGATAAAATTACTCCGCAAATGAGTTATATGGGTATTCTGTTTTTGTGTATTTCGTATTTGTTATTGTTTATTTCAACAATTACATTGCTGTTTTTGATTTCAAGTACTTTAAATGGACCCGAGTATACGGGTTTAAATTTGTTATATGGTTCCTTTTTGATTAATATGAAATCGTTTACTTTTATATCTATTGTATTTGTGTTTTTGTCATAATTATTTTT
>NW_022200207.1:0-2506 GCF_009176525.2 Contarinia nasturtii | reverse complement strand
TGTGTATTGGGGGGTTTTTGGGTACGAGAAAACCGAATATGACGTTATTTTTGCGATACAATTCATTTTCGACACACTTTTCATACAAAAAATTCAAAAAATTTGAATTTTTGTATGGAAGCCATGCCTGTATGATATCGTAATGAGCTGAAACTTTGCACAGGTTATTTTTATCACACATAAATACCATTCCGAAAGTTTGAAGACATTTCAACGAATATTAGGGGCACCTCCCAAACAAAATTTTGGATTTTTCGCTCTAAAACGAAATTTTTTATGAGAAGTACCCTTAATATGCATTGAAATTTCTTCAAACTTTCAGAATGTTAACTTTTTGTGAAAAAAATAACCTCTGCAAATTTTTACATGATTACGATATCATGGCTCCGATACAAAAATTCCCATCTTTAGTAGTTTTTGTAAGAAAAGTGCTTCGAAAATTATTTTTATCTAAAACTAATGTCAGATTTAGTTTTCTCGTGAATTATTTGAGTAAAAGATTTGTAATAAATGCATGTCGTGGATCACAGTGCGGAAAAGTTCATCTTACGGATGTAAGACATTTTATTTTTTATTTGATTTCTATTAACAATTATGTTTTGATAAAGAGAGAAAGTCTCTTTTTTTCTTGAAGTCCAGACTTGTTGAGAATTAATGAGATGCGGAGTTTAAAAATTTTGACCATTCACACAATTATATTCCTCTTTTGTGACAAAATCAAAACGTTCTTTCTATATAGGAATTGTGTACAAAGCATTCTTTCCAGTGTATTGAAAACCAATTTTTGCAAATCAATTAAAAAACCCATGTCAGTGACGTTTATTATAATTATTTAACCAAAAGAATTAGAAAAGAAAGAAGGAAAAATGTGAATTATCTTTTGTTTGACTCGATTTTATTTTTGTTTCATTTCGGGCATCGATAAACTTGGCGGACTAACGTAGCTCTTTTGAAAACATATTTGCACTGGGAATATGTTTTTCTTACAATTCGTTTTCGATCGCACAACAAAATATTTGCTGCAAAGAGATCAACTGTCGTTAAATGTCACTGTCAAAATTTCAAACAGTTGACTTTTTTCACTGTCTAATGTTTTTAATACTTTTTCACAAAAACAGATGGCGCTAGTGACAAATCACTCTTTGCAGCAAACGTGTGTTTCAAGTTGATAGTAACAAGGAGGAAAACTACATTACATTGAAACAGACACCATTCAAGCGTTGCAGTATTATTATTGCGGTTTTGGACAAACCAAACGTTTTTCGCATTCGATTCCGGTTGGTTATAACAACGATGCATATTGGTTTTTAAACAAACAAAAACATTGACCACCAGAGATGGTAAAGTTGCAGTACCAATGGAATATTCAAAAAACATGATAACGCTATTGGCAATTAAGCCAAAAAATACAGACTTTTACAGTGCATTGAATATTTACGCGAATCAAGGAGGTGTTATTGAAACGATATAAATGTTTCAATGGCTTTAAAGCATATTTTGGAATTGACATATCTGAAAACCATATAAGATCATTTATAGATGAATGCATCGATGCATCAGAATCGACCATGCACTTTAGGCCAATTAGGTTCAATAATAAATTGTTTGAATTTGATGATAACGTGCCGCTATCAACATTTAGAGCACAACGCACAGCAACGGCAGAAGAACACCAGCCTGAAGAAAATGTAGCCAGGAATTGGTCAAGTGATGATGGTGCCCAAGGTTTAGCACAAGGTTATAGACCAGAAAGTCAAATGATATTAACAGAAATGTCATTTGAGAAGTTAACAGAAGCCAATTTAAGTTATAATGTTGGAACCGATCAAATCAATAATCAAATGAAGCCAATATTCCACCATAAGTGCACTGAATCTATACCAACCAAAGGCGTATACTTCCTATACTTTTACTATATGTGACAATGCGAAAAGATTTTGTTTCTCGACAATAGCGCCGCCACGCGTGTTTGTAGAGGAACTGCGCGAATGACAGCAAAATGACTTTGCACATTGTCAAACGTTTCAGTGAAAATATATGTAAACAAAAACAAATACAAGTACATCATTTCAATGAAAGTCCCAGATTGAAATTTGAAAAAAATAAATTTGTTTCCTTCTTTTTCTTCTAAATATTGTTTATTTTTATTATATTTAATTAGTTTTATTGAATTCATTTCAATTTAAACCACAACAACATATAGAGTATTTATATTGCATCTATCTATTGCAACTGCAAGATTTTAAATAAAAAATGTTTGTTCGAAAAAAGTAGTAAATGAAAAAAGGGATGAGAATGAAAAATGTCAAAATGCGACTAATTAACCCTAAAACCGTCCATCGGGCACTCAGTGCCCGAGCAAAATTTCAAACTAAAATTAAACCATTTTTTTTCATAAAACATCACCAAACCCCGATTTTTTTCGTGTTGTTGGCTTCTGTTCCTACTCAAAAATATATAATATGCATCTATTCACGCCATGGTTTTCGAAAAAATGGCCGGCAAA
>NW_022200206.1:0-3060 GCF_009176525.2 Contarinia nasturtii | reverse complement strand
ATTTTGTGTCTCAATCCTGTACTCAATGATGAATGGTTTATCCAATGGTCCTCGCTCGATTGATTAAAATTTGTTGCGATGTGAAAAAAAATCCTTGGTGCACCACGTGTGTGAAATTCGCTGAGAATGTTTGCGAACGTATGGCTTCACGTATTGAACGGTAGCATCAATTGACCACGTGCTGATTGACGAAAGACACGTGGTATGTTGAACGTTTTAATGACTGTTCCTCGTTTCTTCTCAGAAACTGATTACGGTAAATGCTGCTCTTGTATCACACATGCTACGTCTGAATGCTTCGAAATGTGTTTTTGTTAAACCTCGTGTAGCTTTTGATTTTCACCGTTTTTGTAATTAAAAAAATTCACACGTTGATTTTATGCGAAATGATCCGTTTTATTGATGTGTTCCACTCCTGAGTCGGGCACATAAGCGTGATGAAGAAAATGTGAACACTTTCACTTGTGTCGAAATCAATTGCAAAAAAAATGAATAAATCGTTGATTAAATTGTGTGAAAATTGGTTGTTAACAACGTTCGGTTCATTTCCTGTCGGGGTCACCAATGTGGATGTGTTAATAATCAATAAAAACTCCACTAGTTAATTTTACTTTAAAATAAATAATATTTAATGAATCGTATAAGAGGTTACAACTGCGTAGTTCTGTCTAATGCGTGCGAGTGCGGTCGATGCGATACGATGTTCACTGGACGACGGTCAATCGATGAGAGGCATATTCATTTTTCGTTCCGTCACTCGCTACCAAAAAACTACTATAATTGTGACAGAAATTTGACAAAGTGTTTCATTTGTTTTAATGCATCTGGTAATACTTAGTACCAAATTTTAATAGCAGTGAAGCTGCCACAGTGTCAAAAACTGTATGTGACGCGTTATATAAAAAAGTTCGCCAACAAAAGCGTGACATCGTCCATATATTTTATAACGTTTTTACTGACTGACTTTCTTCAGTAACGCATTTGAAGACATTTATCTAGTAATGTTGATTTATTCTAAGTGATTTATATGATATCAAATGTTAATTTGTTAATGAAAGAAAAATGTACAACACATTTTTTGAGAATAAATAATTTTTTTATTTATATTTTAGCAATTCACACACATAAAATAATTATATTCCGGCTTATTCTTTGTTTAGATTTTGCTTTTAACTATACTTCACATATAATGTTGAAATTGACGACTGCCATCTATTCATCAATTGCATGTTTACGCATTTCACCACTATGACGTACACGGCGCTGACTGTCGTTTACTTATTTGTTCTGACAGGGCACCCCTTTGTGCAACATAGAGTTTTTTATGAATAGTTTATTTGTTGTATTACAACAAATAAACCGTGTGAAAAAAACTTCATGTTGCAGTATTATTTGGAGAAAAATAAGAGCTACTGTTTCGCAGCAACGATTCATATACAACAAATAACTATATGCAGTTATTTGCGCATATTCTAGATTATTTGGCAATATGTTTCAATATTTTCTTTAACATAAAAGTTCCTAGAGCCCAAACTAAATGGGATAATTCATATTTCGATGAGAAAATTCTGTTTATTTGTATGAAATAACAAGTACAAAATAGTGTACTGTATGTGTGTGTGTGTTTGTAGGTGACAGAATTTTTGGTAAACATTTATTATTGGAAATATAAAATTATGTATTTTGAGAATTATAAAGTAAGCTTAGAAAATAAGAGTTGTCAAATTATAAAATAGAAATAAATCATTCTGTTGAGAATCATCAAAGTATAAAGACTATAAAGGACCGAGTACGACGTTTCCCCCTTTGCTAAGCGAAATTAATCCGATATACGGCGCTGATGTAAATGTCACTCTGTCATTCCACAATAATACATTTTTTGGCTTGACAATATATAAGCTCTTCATTCAACATGCATAATTTTTGAACGGTCGAGTAAAAAAAAGAAACATATCATAAAATATTCTCCTTACGTTTTTCATAAAAATTCTCTATATTTTAAATTTATTTGTTTAAAAATAACAATAATTTCAATTTTTTTTTTCATAGATTGAACAAGAATCTAATGTAAAAAGTAATACCAATGCGACACCTACCGTAAAAATGGAAAAGGAAACTTATTTGGAATTTTAACATTTTGGTCCGCCATAACAGCATCTTCGTTTTGCTTCTCTGTGATTGGTCAAGTAAAGCGAAGATGCTGTCATGGCGGACTAAAATGCTACAATGAAGACCAACTACGTTTCTTTTTGCATTTTTGCGGTAGGTGTCGCATTCTCATTACTATTTACATTGGATTCTTAATGAACAATTTTTTTTGAAATTATTGTAATTTATAAACAAATTAATTTTTTTATAAAATTTTTAATGAAAAATGTTAGAAAAATATTTTATGACATGTTTTTTTTCAACGATTCAATAATTATGAATGTGTATGCATTTTAAATGAAGAGCTTATTATTGTCAAGCCAAAAAAAGTATTATTGTGAAATGACAGAGTGACATTTACATCAGCGCCGTATATCGAATTAATTTCGCTTGGCATAGGGGGAAATATTTTGACAGATAGTACTCGATCCTTTACAACAGGGTTATGGGCAAGGAAATGGTTATGGCAAGGAAGGTTATGGGCCCAGGAAACTTTAATTAAAAAAGTTGAGAAAATAATTTGATTTAAAAAAGAAAGAAAAATTATTAAACATGAGTTCAAAAATTGAAAACATTTTAAAATTGAATAATAAAAACTATTTCGCATGGAACTATTTTTGACTAATGAAGAATTGTGGGAAGTTATAACTGAAGAACAACCGACAACATTAGCACGTTCGAGAGTATGGAACAAAAAAGACAAAAAAGCACGCGCATTAATTGGATTGGCTGTTGAAGATAATCAACTTGTTCACATACGAAATGAGCAAAAGGTCAGTGACACCCGGGCATAAAAGTTAAAATTTTTAAAAGTGCTGTATGTCAAAAACATGTGCAAACCGTGTTCTTTGCGTGCATCTAATTAAAAAAACGTGTGCTCGCGTATTTGTCGAGTTTTTTTTTGTACTAAAG
>NW_022200205.1:0-5949 GCF_009176525.2 Contarinia nasturtii | reverse complement strand
TGTAATGACAGACGTAAAATTATTTGTTTAGTGTATGTCTAGCTGCACGGTTCAATATAGTTTTCTGACATAAAGCAAAAAAAAGTTACTTGTTGGAGTGGCTCTTGGTCTACAATGATTATAATTCCTGAGAAGTTTTCAAACGGATTATTGCATTAGAACTTTTTAAATTTCATGAAATTTGGACTATTGATTTGACTGTCTCAGGAATATTAAAAGCATTTTTCAATTACATGACTTGAAATTTTGTTGCGAATATCAAAGATCTATGTTTAAAAAAATTAAAGTACCCCGTGTACAAAAAAAGTGGCTGACTATTTTGGGACAAACTGACTGACTATTGACTGTAAAAACAAGCAACCTTAGTTAAATTTAGTTAACTTCAATCAATTAAAGTAAGCTATGGTTAACTGCAACAGCTAACTATAGTTGACAATAATCATAGTCACCCGATAGTCAGAACGTCCAAAAATATCTGCCTGACTGACTAAGTAACTATAGTCGATTGTTTTCCATACAAAATTTTAAAATTCATGAATATAGCTAACTATAGTCACTTACAGTCAATAGTAACTTAGTCACTTTTTTTCCACTCGGGACGTGTACGAAATTTAGCTTCTTTATTTTTTGCATTGTTCAAAGCTGCTTTTGCTTTTTTAATCACTGTTGAAAGTATACATATATAATATAATTTTTAACTTTTCTATTCCACTAGAATTATTTTGGTGATGCATGGAATGTGTTTGATTTTATTGTGGTCTTGGGAAGTTTCATCGATATCATGATTTCAGAAATTTCTCGAAAAGAAGACGAAAGTAATAAAGACCATAATCAAAAAGTAAGTTTTATTTACTTTTCAATAAATCTTGAAAAATTATATTTAAGGTAGTGTGGGGAAT
Source organism: Contarinia nasturtii (assembly GCF_009176525.2). Lineage (NCBI taxonomy): Eukaryota > Metazoa > Arthropoda > Insecta > Diptera > Cecidomyiidae > Contarinia > Contarinia nasturtii. The sequence goes on along the minus strand of NW_022200205.1, from coordinate 5,050 downwards.
TGTGGTACACACTTTTTTTGACCATCATAACTTCCACAATTATAAACATTTAAAAAAAAATCAAATTGAATGCGTTACTATGTTAACATACCTAACTTTTGGCGGTAACAGTTTTTTGAAATTATTTTTTTTTTTCGAAAAAATCCAAATAATGACAAGAAATTTCGATTTTTGATATTTTTAAAATTTGTGGGGAATTGTGGAACATGTTAGAAAACGATCAGTGGTTATTCTGAACTAAAAACTTTATTGATAATTGTGGGTCTTATATACAATTATTTGAACAATTAATATTCGTATTTCAAAGTATTATTAACCCTCCTGCAGACAGAATGGGTCTATGAGGCCCAGCAACTCATAAAAAATTGAATAAAATCCAAACTACTAAATCAATTTTCTTGAAACTTGCGCGTTAAGCTAATGATATCGATACATAAATAAAAAAATATATAACGGTAAAATATTAAATTATAAAAAATTGTTATTCGACAAAAACCAAAATCTCACTTCAACCAGACAGTATGGGCCTCTCAGGCCCACCATACAAAATGTATGGAAATCCATGTATTTAGAGAAAATTTTGCAAACAAATTCTATTTTTTTATTGTTTTCTGTCTCCAATGGTTTTATACGAATTCAATAGGTGCACGTAAGTGAAGATCGGACACGTAGCGCAGCCGTATAGGTGGTGCGTATGTCCAAAAAAATTTCAATGTGTGATGATTGCACATACTAATGCGGTCGCGACCACAAAGCCAACGGACTCGTGTATAATACATATGAAATAGTAGCAATAAAACGTTCCGTTCAGTTTTCTTATTTTCTTTGGTGAACGAATATTTCATTTAGCTCTGTTAGTGGAAGGCTTTTTTTGAGTTCGCAATATAAATTACGAAAGTGACATAAATTATGCTACATACTTTATTGAGTTAAACTTTGTGCAAGTACAAAAATTTCTACTTGAACTGTCTGAATCATTGGTTTACGATCAAATTGCTCGCAGATCGACTCGTGGCATGGACATGGAACATCAAGTAGTTTTGAATCAAGTTCGCCAACATTTGAACATTCCAGAAGTCTCTGAAGAACCATCGACAAACTCTACATCTCAAAGACGTCGATGTCATTTATGTCCAGCTTCACTCGGTCGAAAAACAAAAACTTGTTGTGGCAAATGTAACAAAAACGTTTGCGGTGAACATTCAACCATGACGATTTTGTGTACACAATGTGGAAAAAAACGCACACACAAAACTGATTCTTTCGATTCCAATTAATTTTTTTTACATTTATTCAATACTTTTATTTATGTTTCTATTTATTCATCTCGTTTTTTTCATTTTCATCGAATAAAAACAGAAAAAAAAAATCAAAATTGATATTGGATTTATCATTTTGAAATTATTTCCATACATTTTGTACGGTGGGCCTGAGAGGCCCATACTGTCTGGATCTGTTATTATTATGAACTGTCTGCAGGAGAGTTGATCTGGTTCAGCATTTTTACTGCTTTAGGTTTTCGTGCATGTGCATATAATTTGATAAAATACTTTGCTCAAATATTGTTCATATTTATTTTCGAAATCAACTCATTTATCGAGTAACCAATAATATCATTCACATTTAATTATTTTCAACAATGCATGGATCAAAGTTATTTTCGATTTCGGGCGAAAATATATAAAGTCACACATGGAACCAGTATGGGTAATCCTTTGAGCCCTTTAATGTCGGAATTGTCAGCGTTTGAAATAAATTTAAGAGCCCCTGTAAATGGTTTTAGTGCAGTGATGATTGATAATTTAATCAGTAAACATTCGAAAAAAGTACATGTTTCGAATATGACAACATTCTTCACTCAAAACTCTGAACAAGAAAAGCAACGAGTGTAGCATTTGTAAACGCATATATTATGGACAAACAAAAAGAAGTATCAAAATACGTTTTAAAGACCACTGTTAATGTGTTAGCTTGAACCAACCGTTTAAATTAGCGATAGCATCTCATGTGCTGAATGATGAACACGACGGTATCACAATTGATAGTGTACGTTTGGTTAAACAAGTAAACAAAGAGAGCCAACTTGATGCATAAGAGGCGTTTTTTATACAAAAAGATGACAATTCATTGCACCAAGACAGAGGCAATATTGAGTCGTGCCTCTTTTCTCTTATATAGTGTACAATTGACCAATATGATAGACTTTGTTGTTGTTACCACGTGTTTTTGTTTTTAAATCACCGTTATCTCCTGTGAGTGTTTTGTGTAAAGAGCTATGTACTAACCAATGTCTACACCAGCGTTTCAGTCGTGATGCTGATGATGAGACGCAGAGTTGTCTTGAAATGCATTCAAGTAAGAAAGTTTAATTTTTGTTAAATTCAATTTTCGACTCTTTGTGATATCAATGTAAAGTTATAAATTTAGGATAAATTAAAATTTAGATTTCTCAACAGAACACCGAAGAAATTAGGTAAAAAACGATGAAAAATGTGTATCAAATGGTTGTAAATGACTTAAAAATTAGTTTCAATATAGAATAAATAAGTTTTAAGGTTGAAAAATGAAATAGAAAATTTTTATTGAATTTTTGGAAATGACAAAATAAATTTAAAAAAAAAATGAGATGATTGAAATTAATCTGATTCGCAATTTGGGCACGTGAAGAAGGCTGCATTGACACATGCCAAATGAACGGCTCGATCGCACACATCACAATTTTTGGTATTTCAACACTTAAATATACTTTCTTGTGCCTTTGAAATGAGACAAATAGCATTTTTATTAAAAAATAACAATAAAATATATATAATTAGGGCGGGGGTTCTTGGGGTTGAGGAATCCATTTTTGACATTTATTTTGCCATATAATAACGTTTTGATACGATTTCCATACAAAAACTGGCAAAAATGATCGTTTTCTTCTTTTTTTTCTAATTTTTTTCTGTTGATGTCGATTTTATCATCGGATCAAAAAATTATGTTCTACAAAGTTGTTCAGAATGATGAGTCCTCCAACTCCCCCCACCCCCTAGAGGGTCGAGGGTCATAACCCCTTAATCCCTGATTTTTTTTTACTTGAAACCCAAAAATTTGGCTTCAGCATGCCAGAAAACCTTTAGAAAATGTTTTTTCCAGATGCCCTCCGAGACAATTTTCACATAAAAAATTCAAAATAACCCATAGTCTCATAGTATTTGACCCCAAATGGGGGATCTTACTTTTTGTGAAAATTGTCTCGGAGGGCATCTGGAAAAAACATTTTCCAGAGGTTTTCTGGCATGCTGAAGCCGAATTTTTGGGTTTCAGGTTAAAAAAATCAATTTTTTCAAGTGGTTGTCGTCGAGAACAAAATAGTATGTCTACACGTATCGAGCTCTAGTGAAAAATGAGCTTGGTAAAATAGAAGACTATGATAGTAGCTTAAGCTATTATATGTATCAAAGATGTCATTTTCGAAAAGAAAATGACTGTTTCACAGTTCCCCACGCTACCCTATATTAATTTCTATAATTACTTTAAATGTTACATATATTTGTGGCAGGGTATTTCGATAACGCTATTCTTCCGACTGTTTCGTGTTATGCGTTTGGTAAAATTGTTGAGCCGAGGAGAAGGTATTCGAACATTATTGTGGACATTTATAAAATCGTTCCAAGCGCTTCCGTACGTTGCTTTGCTTATAGTGATGTTATTCTTTATTTACGCGGTTATTGGAATGCAGGTATACCTGTGATACACATTCTTATCTTATGGCATTTTAATATTTTTAGTCTTTTATTATCTGTTTATTTTCAGCTATTCGGCAAACTTGTATTTAATGATGAATATATAACTCGAAATAATAATTTTCGCACGTTTCCACAAGCCGTGCTGGTTCTATTTCGTTCAGCCACGGGCGAATCGTGGCAAGAAATAATGATGGCTTGTGCAAGTGATGATATAGGAAATTGTGAAGATGAGAATGAGAGAGGTGAAAATTGTGGTTCACCCGCCGCATTTCCGTATTTTATTTCGTTTTATGTATTGTGTTCCTTTTTGATTATCAATTTATTTGTGGCAGTAATCATGGATAACTTCGATTATTTGACGCGTGATTGGTCGATTTTGGGACCACATCATCTCGATGAATTTATTCGTTTGTGGAGCGAATATGATCCAGATGCAAAAGGTCGCATTAAACATTTAGATGTGGTCACATTACTGAGAAAAATATCACCACCACTGGGTTTCGGCAAACTATGTCCACATCGAGTTGCTTGTAAGCGTCTGGTTTCAATGAATATGCCATTGAATAGTGATGGAACAGTTCTTTTTAATGCAACATTGTTTGCCGTTGTACGAACATCCTTGAAAATTAAAACGGAAGGTAATATTGACGATGCAAACACCGAACTTCGTGCTGTTATCAAACAAATTTGGAAGCGAACCAATCCAAAGCTGCTTGATCAAGTGGTACCACCACCAGGTGTCGATGACGAAGTTACTGTTGGTAAATTCTATGCAACATTCTTAATTCAAGACTACTTCCGCCGTTTCAAAAAACGCAAAGAACAAGAACACAAAGAAGGCTCTGGAGACTTAAATAATACTGTGACACTTCAAGCCGGCTTACGAACTCTGCATGAAGCTGGACCTGAATTGAAACGTGCCATTTCAGGAAATTTGGATGAACTAATCGAGGAACCAGAGCCAATGCATCGTGTATGTATTTCGGTTGTGTATTCTTATGAAACAAAACATACATGCGCACTGAGGGAGAGGGGATTCATAAATCAACAAAAAAGCGTTGTATATTGCTTATCTATCCAATTGTATGATAATAATCTCATTTTTGTTCAAATTGTTTTGAAAAGTGCTTTGTTTGGATTTTTTCATTTTTCTGACAAGTTTTGTAATACAACATTTAAAAAATCCAGAAGGAGTGGTGTAAAAAGAAGGTCTTTTACTTTTCCGCACACACCTAGTGTGTAAGGTAATAGACCAAGAGCCACTCTAACAAGTAACTTTTTTTTTTGCTTTATGTCAGAAAACTATATTGAACCATGCA
>NW_022200204.1:0-1152 GCF_009176525.2 Contarinia nasturtii | reverse complement strand
ACTGATGGATTCGTACAGTCAGCCTCAACAAAATCCTCGCATTTAGGTATAATGCTTGACAAATTTTTTGCTGGACATATTTACTAGGCATTTTGTGTTAGACTTTCAATTACACAATTGCATTGCTATACATAATAAAGTGAGGTTATATTATTCATATTATTTTTTGACTAGCATTTTGATTCAACTATTCGCGAATATTTTGAACACCAATCCCACAAAATGTAAAAGAACTTGAATAAAATATATTTATATTGCAAAAAATATAAAATATTTTGATAAAATATATCGTATTTTTTTAGTTGTTGAGAAAAAAGACAGAAAATTTTAATAGCATAATCTAGTACTTCATCAACATGACAAGACGGTATAGCAGGTTACGTTGGCATTGAAATATCCATCAAAAATCGACAAATATTGCTTCAAACTGCTTTTATCGGCTTTTATTGAAAATATCGTTTGAAATCTTACTTATTCGATAATATCGATTTTATCTTGAAATATTCATGCTTGAGAAAAGTGAGAGACTCCCTAAGCGACGCATGCTGTAGAGTGACGCAAGTTGGAATGAGAACATTATGTTCATCGTCATCCATAATCCAATTGACAAGGGGTAGATTAAAATCTCCCAATACAATAATAGTGTCAATTGGGCTCGATGGAATATGGCTTATGGCAATCGAGTGGCGTTTGTATATTTCCGGCTGTGAGTTTGGCGGAATATACGCAGCATAAATAAATACATCGAGTTTTGTATTAATGCTGACTTTAACGCAGACATATTCCAATTGACTTGTGTCATCGAATACAATGTTGGTGGATGTAACTTTTGAGGTGACTGCGATGAGTACACCACCACCACGACTTAACGATGAACCAGTCTCAAAACAATCCTTACGGTAAACATGGTATGAATTGTCAAAGAATTCTGATGAAAAATGAGACTGGTTCAACCATGTTTCCGTTAAAACAACAATCGAGTGTGCAAATGCCAACGAATTGCAGAAAAATTGTTTTGATTTGGTGCGCAGGCCACGAACATTTTGATAATAAATATCATTGCACACCAAAGTCGTTGGAGAGAGAGAGAGAGTGATTTGTGTTGCCTAAATGCGAGGATTTTGTTGAGGCTGACTGTACGAATCCATCAGT
>NW_022200203.1:0-6976 GCF_009176525.2 Contarinia nasturtii | reverse complement strand
TCCATTTTAACAGCTGCTCATTCAATCCCATGATTTCAAGTTTTTGAGTTTCTATCTATGTTTTTCCACCAATGTATGAGGTATATCGTTGTGATCGGTCAGCAACCACCGAAAAGGACCAATTACTTCAGAAGGAGAATGGAGGAGAATTTTTGATCGCTGTTAACAACAGGCTAATGTCGGTTTGCATTGGAACGGGTGACCTGTTCGGTGCGGAACAGATTTGGGTCAAAGTAACTGGACAAAAACGAAACATCATTTTGGTAGAATCACCCAGTACAAATCCGTCGAACAAGTCGACGACAGCGATTTGACAGGTGGACCACGCGAGAAACTTATCAACCCCTATTAACAAAACTACACTTGACAGTTATTGTATTGAATTTTGTACGGGATTTATTTATTATATAAATATAAAAAAAAACAATGTGAAATGTGAATAAAAAAGATAAAAAATAAATGTCGTGACGAATTATGTGAAAAAATAAATATTATATTTCAATTACTCAGCGGAAAGTATGCTTGAATACGCGTATACCGCTGCACAGCGGTACCAATATATACAAACACATAAAGGTCAACCCGCTTTAAAAAACATCTCTATTTTTTACACCTAATGACGGCTCATTATTTTTGTTTTTATTTTATTAATAAAACTAAATTAAAATAAAAAAATGTAAGTTTTTTTACGAATGCGATTGCGTGGTATTATTGCTCTGCTGTGCAGCAGCAGCAGGAACATATGGAGGTTAGGTGTCCTCCTGAGTCAATTTTATTGTATTATTTTTTTGTAGTTCGTTTATTTAATGCACTTTTGAAAAATTAACAATTTATTCAAATGATGACATTTTTGAGCGTCACAAATTGGTCACTAAATTTGTGTCGAAGAATTTTTATTATTACGGTTGTTTTTATTGAAAGCCTTTTCGAAATTTCGATAATAATTCTTTTTTGCGCAATTTTCACTTTTTTGTTCGAAAAATGTCCGCCAGATGTCGTATCGAAATTTTCAAAATATTTTTGGAAATCACAAATTAATCACTAAAATACTGCATCATTAGTTTTTTTAAATTTTGTTTTATTTCGAATTTTTCAAAATTTCATTTATAGACTTTTTGATGAATAGGCTTTTTCAAATTTAGGCCTGTAACTTTTTTTCTGGAGCGTCACACATTTTCACTAATTAATCACTAAAATTGTGTGAAGTTTGAGCCCAATCGGGTACTTTGACCCCCTAGGTAGTGTGCGCCCTTTGACTCGGTTAACTTAAATTTACTTATTCAAAAACTAGAAATTAAGGGATTGAATGAGCAGCTGTTAAAATGGATCAAATCCTACTTGTCTGGTCGCAGACAAATAGTAAAGATAACAGATACCAAATCAAACCCAATAGAAGTTACTTCTGGGACGGGTCAAGGATATCCCATTGGCGCTACTTTATTCATCATGTTTGTTACAGTTTGTTATTGATCTACCTTTCGTCGTTACCAATTCTTGTATACTTTCATTCGCTGATGATACAAAACTTTCGAAATTTATCTCCTCAACAGATGATTGCATTAATCTTCAAAATGATTTGGATCGTGTAGCGGATTATTATAGACGCAATTTATTAAAATTAAATGTCAAAAAAACAAAGATCATATCATATCATCGGGGATCACTGCAATATGAATACAAATACAACATAGGTGGCGTTCAAATTGAAAGAGACTTTATAATAAGGGACTTGGGAGTGTTGCTTGATGTGCAAATGAATTTCAAATCACACATTGAGCATGTCACGGCTAAAGCCAAATCAAGACTGGCTTGGGTAAAGTTCTACAGCAAGGATTTCGTCGATCCATGGACAATTAAACGCCTTTATTTTACATTTGTATTACCAATTATCGAATGTGGATCGGAAATATGGAATCCACACTATGACAATATGTGCAAAAAAATAGAGTCAATACAAAAACAATTTTTACTTTATGCGCTAAGGAGAATGAACTGGGACAGCTATAGACTTCCTAAATATGAGCATAGACTGCTGTTTTTACAAATGATTACGCTTGAGGGGAGACGCAAGATGGCGCAAGTGTCTTTCATCTTCAAAATTATTCATGGAGATATGAGGTCAACTCATATATCAAACAGTTTGAAATATTACGATTCAGCGCATAATACCAGAGCCACACCGCTATTTGATATACCAATTAGAAGGAGAAGAATTAGAATTACACAAAGTTTGAACCAATTAATTATATGTTAGCAACATTCAATGATTATTATACAAAAAAGATTCCAAACAGTGATACTAATATACAGTAGATTGTCAAATGTCGACACACGACCAAATGTCGGAATACCGAGAGGTGAATTGAAATTGAAAATTCATTTGATATCAAATCTCTTTATTATAATCCAAATTTTAATTAAAAATCTATTATTGCTTTCACAAATTACGTTCAAAAAAAATTCGGCATTTTTATCACTTTTTCACGTCAAAAGTTAAACTATGTCATTTTGAGACAAGCCGGTAAAATGCGTTTTTTTATATGAAAAAATAACTAGTTTGGAAAAAAATTTATGTCGGCGAATTGTAGATAGTTTAATTTAATTATTGAACAGAAATTTTGAAAATATAAAGAAAAACAATTATATTTATTTTTCATTTTTCACTGTAATATTATTCCGGAATAAATCGTCCAATTGCCGACACATAAAGCACCGAAGTTTCAAGTGAAACACTTTGGATTTGACAGATGTGACAGTTAAAGTCGTATTTGGATCATTGTGAAATTCAAACCAAAAATATTCTAGATCAGTGAAATAACGTAATATTTTTAAATATTTTTGCCACTTTACTATAGAAAAATAAGTAAAATAAAATATGGAGCAAAAATATATCAATCTAATAATTTTAACTCCAATATTTTGTATTGTTTACCTCAATGTAAATAGTGCGTTCATGGGCTGTCAAAACTTAAAGTTTACAAGTTTCGTAGTGAAAATGCATGAAATATGTCGAGATTAGGAAGCCGAGAATTGGACGACGAATATCCGACATTTGGAATTTTCGATGTTATGACGAAAAAATGGAAAAAAATAATACATTTTTGGAAATTACTATCTTTTGAGAAACGTGAAATGAAGCACAATTAAATTCTGCATCGAATTGTGTATAAAGTGATATTTTTTCATGAAATCAAAAATGTTAAATATTAAATTGAAGTTGAAAATTCAAACAAATAGTCCGACATTTGGGCGAGTGTCCATAATTGATTAAGAGGTAAATTTGTCAACAGTAAAACTGAGAATTGAAAAATATTTAAAACAGAATAGATGAATTGAAAACAAAAATGAAATTATTCATAATATTAATAATTATTGTTTATCTCTTTCAAAACTGCTTGATGTAAGAATTTAATTATATTGTATTTATTTAAATTATTTTAAATAAACCACCAAGGCGAAGGAACGCTGTTCGGTGCAGTTATTAATATTATTATTACTTTGTTCATCATGTTTGGTATTGATCTACCTTTCGTCTCGACCAACTTACGCATACTTTCATTCGCTGATGATACAAAAATTTCGAAATGTATCACTCCAACAGATGACTGCATTAATCTTCAAAATGACCTGGCAAGATTTCTCGACTGCCGTCGAGGAGGGGATAGCTCAGACGATTTAAGAGGAGGGTTTTCCGGGCTTACACCTCCTAGAAAATAAGGCATGGAAATTCCAAAGTTCCTGGTGGCATTGAATATAAAATTGCGAGACCATTCCTATGAGTATCACTCATAAGAAAACAAACATCATTTTATCAAATTCACTACTTGTCAACATAACGATAACATAAACAGTTTCTTAGCTTTTTATTCTATATAATATTGACATTTATTATTATTTGTTAAAACAGTTGAAAAGATTACATGCTTTTGAAAATGAAAGATATCGCAACATAAATATTTTGAATTTAAACCATCATTGGCCCCGTGGTCGATTTTGATAAAGTTCACTTCTATCGAATGGAGTTTGTTGAAACGGTTCTGAATGATGATAAAGTCCATAATGAATTCCACTACTGGCAACCTATATTTTTAATTTAAGAAAATGTCTTTAAGTTTACAGTTAACAAAGAGAAAAATAACAGCAAAAATGAAGAAGAAGAAGAAAAAATAAGAAAGAAAGGAAGAAAGAAACTAGCGAACGAACGAACGGAAAAAGAAGAAAAAGCAGCGAACAACAACAGAAACAAGAACAAAAACAACAAGAAAATCAGCAACAAGAAAAATAACAGAAAAACAAGCAACAACAAAAACAAAGAAATGCACAAACAAGAACACAACAACAGCATCAACAAAATAAGCCGCAATTTCAACAAGAACCAAAAAATGACCAAGTACACACACAGAGGAATCAATTCAGCCGGTCTTTTCAAAGAAAGAATTGGGTGACTGATCGTCGACGGGGCCATTGGAATGATGGCAACCAGAGCCTACGTCATTTTGAGGATAATTTGCCAAGAAAAAGACTACATTTCAACAAGTTCGGAGGGAACTTAGGCCACCAGCCCAACTCTGGCAGACCAGGAACCGCTATTGAACGCCAAATCAAACTCGGCTGTTAATTTTTCATCGATGGAAATAGAGAGTAGTCGCTCAGGTATATTCGCAATATGTTCTCCAAAGAGAGAAATGAGTACTACACACAATTTTAACTTTTCTGCACTGTGATTCACAACATTGAGCAAAAAATCCAAAATTTTGTTCGGGAGGTATCTCTATTATGCATTGAAATCTCTTCAAACCCTCGAAATGTTATTTTAGAGTGAGAAAAATAACCTGTGCAAAGTTTCAGCTCATTACGATATCATACAGGCATGGCTTCCCTGGCCCCATTTTTGACGGGTGTTAATTTTTCGACCGATTCCAATACTTTACCTTACACACTAGATGTGTGCGGATAAGTAATACCGGAGTTTGTGGCTGAAGTACTTGTACACCATTCACGAATTTACATGCTGCGAGAAACTCATCTTAATGGCGCCATCAATTCAACCGACTTATTTCCACGGATGTACGAAGTATATCGATGTGATCGGTCACCCAACACAGAGAGGGACCAAGTAAAATGGAGGAGGAGTTTTGATCGCTGTTAACAACAAGCTGAAGTCGGTTTGCATCGGGACGGGTCTCCTATTCGGTGCGGAACAGATTTGGGTAAAGGTAACTGGACAAAAACGAAACATCACTTTGGTAGAATTAACATATGTTAAGAAAATATTGAGACTAAATTCAGACATCCACCCTTTGAACAAAAAACACATAACATTAAATTCTTTTTTATTGGTATAACCTTTATTCATGGGCTATCGAATAGCACATTTGCATTACACTGAATGGACCATTGTCTTCGATTTTAGAAGTTTGTATCTCACCTTCAAAATCATGCTCTGGACAACCGATTTGTCGATTTCTTGCAATTTTCTCTCAATCCATCCAACCAACTGTTACTCGTTTCAAGTATTTTGTACCTTTGTCTATAACATACATCCGAAAACAGACTAGAAATAACTAATTTGGTGTCTTTTTGTGAAGTTAAAAAGATGGTCCTTTTTCCATGCTATATTTTAAGAAGTGTTAGAATATTGTGGTTTTTTCTGCTTGCAAAGCACAATTTTGACTTTAATCAGATAGTTATCAACGAACTCTATCGATTTCAACAATATTTGGTTGATAATTGAGCAAGTAATGTAGGTTTAACCTCACATTTCAGCACTAAATTTTCGAATATTGGCTCTAAAACACCTTCCAAAGAAGATCATACCATACAAACACTCCTTTATTAAAGTTCGGTTTGTCGACGTCTCTAGCCTTATATAGTAGTGCCCTAACATAATCAATGCAAAAGAAACCTCTTGCACTTGATTCGTGGTTCGATTCGGCGATGAATGTCTCTCTATCCAAAATGATGAATTTTTCAGCGCAACATGCTTTGAAATGAAGTAAACATCCAATTTTTGACACCCTTTGCAATTTTCTCGTAACTTATTTTGCTGATTACTAATGATCGTGTCTAAAACTATTGTTTTGGTACAAATTTGGATGTGCTGTAACCATAAAAATCACCAAAAATGATTTTTTTCTTGACCAACCCGGTTTTCGGTACGTGATGACAATTTTGAAGGTTTGAGCATTTAAATTGGGAATACGACCGTACTTTTTGCATTCTCTAGAACTTTTATATTCATATTAAGTCCATGAAACACGATACATGGTTCGAAGATAGATTGGTTCATCTTTAGACACATGCAGAAGTTGTTTTGAACTTAGCTGTCCAAAACCATTTGAGACACTTTTTCGTTAATCCAATTTGTACGTCATTGCGAATGAATATAATTGAATGGTTTGAGTTTGACAATAGAGTAGGAGTCCCGTTAAGTATCCTATGTGCATTGTGTTAAGAGTAAATACATGAACTGTTGTCAATTTTGGGACAACACAAACTAGAGCATAGACATAAGAAACATAAATGTATTCACCACAGTCGATTCGTGTTGCCGGTGGCAACACCGAACCGACAGCATCTGTCATCTAAGTGACAACCAATTTTCTAAATAAACTTTCTTCTTAATCGAGCAGTCAAAGCAAACGGTCGTCTTTGTTTTACTCTGAACAAATGGTCCTTCGAATCGAGCGGTATTGTGCGGAATCGAATAAAATTAATTTATGAGCAGAAATAAAAATTATTTGAGCGGAAGCAATTAAAAATCAATTGTTTTGAGCAGATTTTTGAGCGGATTTAGCGGAAAAGAGCAGAAATAAATATATTTTATCCAAAAACGAGCAAATTAAGGGAAACGTTTTTTTTTTCTCTTTTCGACGGTGCAGAAAAATAGTTTTTTATCATTCGGCAGTTCGTAGCCATTTTGACAAATACAATTTGGTGTACAAAGGAGCGGACGAATATTTTCTATTGTTTTTTT
>NW_022200202.1:0-1356 GCF_009176525.2 Contarinia nasturtii | reverse complement strand
TACGAGGGTTGCTCCATATTTTTTTTTAAAAACATATATAACACAGTTGTTTTTTGTCGAAAATGGTTTTATTGTTTTTCAAAATATTCCCCGAGATGATCGATACACTTTTGCATTCGATGAAACCATTTGTCATAGCATTCGTGCCACTCCGAAACTGATATCTCCAAAACGTGTGTTTTGAACGCTTCAACTGCTTCTTCTGGTGTCGAAAATCGTTGACCACGTAGTTTTTTCTTCACGCTTGGGAACAAAAAAAAGTCATTGGGTGCCAGGTCAGGACTGTGCGGTGGATGACCCATCAGTTCGATGTTTTGACCGTTCAAAAATCGAGTAGTTTGAAAAGATGTGTGAGAGCTCGCATTATCGTGATGAAGAATTATTTTGCGACGGTGGTTGTTTTTTCTTATTTCACCAAACACTTCGGGCAAACAAATGGTGGTATACCAATCAGAATTGACGGTCTTACGATCCTCTAGTGGAACGGTTGCCACATGACCACTTATCGCGAAAAAACAGGCGACCATTTGCTTCGCAACACTTCGAGCTCGAACAACTTTTGTTGGGTTATCTTCACTTTGAAAGACCCATACAGTCGACTGCTGTTTAGTTTCGGGCTCATACGCGTAGATCCATGATTCGCCACCAGTGACGATTTTATTAACGTCTTTTGAAGCACCACGATTGAATTTCTTGACCATTTCTTTACACCAACTCACACGAGCCATTTTTTGTTCATCGGTCAATTTATGTGGGATCCAACGAGAGCAAATCTTTTTTACGGCTAAATGTTCATGCAAAATTGTATGTATGCTGTGGGATGAAATGCCCAAAGATGCCTCAATCTCACGGTAGGTCACATGACGATCTTCCATAATCAGTTTTCTGACAGCATCGATGTTTTGTGGCACAACAGCCGATTTTGGACGACCTGTATGAAACTCGTCTTTGAGCGAACTACGACCGCAACGGAATTCTCGGTACCAGTTATAAATTGTCTGAAGGGTTGGTGCTTCATTGCCAAAGGCCAAATGAAGTCGATCGAAACACTGTTGTTGAGATAATTTACTTCGAAAATCGTAGTAAATCATTTTACGAAAATCTTCACGTGTAAAATTCATTTTTTTGTTGAGTCGCAGTTTACCAGTCACTGTAAACAATACAAATAGCGTTCGTACGACAAAAGGTTCAGGGCACGAATACATACCAAAACATCAAACTTTACGAATATGACAATGGTTTACATCGGGCAACACTATAAGTACCATTTTAAAAAAAATTATGGAGCAACCTACGTATTTTACACAATAACATATCTTGTTTTGGGGTACACACGTGGCCAATATTGTTTTATAT
>NW_022200201.1:0-1517 GCF_009176525.2 Contarinia nasturtii | reverse complement strand
CTATTTGATCTACCAATTAGGAGAACTGATTACACAAAATATGAGCCGTGAATCTCCCCATAAAAATGACGTGAGCTGTCACGTCTGCATGTTTTTTTTTCTTCGCTCTCTATTTGGATACTTTAATTTTGCTTAATTTTAATCGAAATCACATTAAAAAAAAAAACAGGAAAAATTATTGAAAGAATTATTATTGAATTGTGTACAAGAAAAACATCAAGTTTAAGTGATTTGAAGTAAATTAAAGAAAAGAAGAGGAAGAAAACGAACGAAAAAGCGTCTCATCATTGTTGTTAGTGTAATTGACGGAACAACATGGGTAAATTGCATTGCTGTGTTGAAAATGGTTGTGACGGATTACGCTATTCTGGTCTGCATTTGAACTGCATGATTTGTGAAAAAAAGATATATGTGGCATGCATGAGATTGTGGGATGATGTTGTGAGGAGTTTCTTGATAAAATTTGGACTTCTACAATTGACAGATCCAGCTAAAAATGCATTTTCATATGTTAGCGACAAACGTGTTGAAGATGAATTCAAAAAACTCTTCAGTGCTGAATCGCCTTTCGCAGTTACATGTTTTACATGCTGGTCTCGGAAGCAATTTGACAACGAAAAAAAAAACAAACATCGAACAAATCGTGACCAATAAATTTGAAGATCTGAAAAAACAATTTCTTGCTGATTTCAACAAATGTCAACCAGAGCCTAAAACAAATGTAGACACAAAAAACAAAAAATTGGTCGATTCAATGTGTCAGACTGAGGGTCGTCGCGCAATGAAAAATAAAAAAAAGAAGATAAGAAAACAGCAACAACAAGAACAAAATCAACAGCAAAGTGACGGAAAAGGGAGCGATGCAGGTACAGGTGCTGATATTGGTGCAAATGATATAAGAGATGCAAGTACCTACACATCTCCCAAAAAACAACAGCAACCACATCAACAAAGGCAACAACAACAAAAACAGCAGCAACAAAGAAATCGGCAGCAAAATCGACAGGAACCGAGAAATGATCATGCACACACATACAGCTATCCATTCAGCCGTTCATTTCAAAGAAAAAATTGGGTAACTGACCGTCGACGAAGCCATTGGAATGACGGTTTCAATAACCAACGTCATTTTAAGGATGATTTGCCGAGAGCTAGTCCGCATTTTGATGATTGTGATTGCCGCTCTTGTTTTATTGAATTCGAAAATGGTTTTAAGGATTTTCAACGTGTTCGGAGGGGACTTCGGCCGCCGGCTCAACGCTGGCAATCCAGAAACCACTATTAGATGCCACAACAAACTCAGCTATTAATTTTTCATCGATGGAAATGGAGAGTGGTCACTCAGGTAATTTAAATAATTACTGTATATGTTCTCCAAAGGGAGAAATGAGTACTACACACAATTTTAATGATGAAAAATATTCAAAACAGCTGGTTATCCATTCACAAAATGTTAATGGATTAAAAACGAAAATTCCGGAGTTTGTGGCTGAAATTCTAGTGCACCATTCGCAAAT